>NC_092420.1:4305867-4605867 GCF_040894005.1 Engystomops pustulosus
GTATAGTCTGCAGCCAGTGTTATGCACTGTCCCTGGAGAGATGTGTAATCAGACCTCTGTGTATGTTAGTAGCAGCAGGACTGTGATATATGGATTTACATTCAACGATTATAGCTTCTCCAGATGCACTGGGGGCGTGTCCTCACACTGCTGTGCTCTGTGCTCTTTACATTGAAATGCTGCACAGCCCGTCCCATCTGAATAGAAATCTAGGACTTTGAGAAGCTACAATCCTGGAATGTAAATCCATATATCACAGTCCTGCTGCTACTAACAACATACACAAAGGTCTGATTACACATCTCTGCAGGGACAATACATAACACTGGCTGCAGAGAGCACAGAGCACAGCAGTGTGAGGTCTGATTACACATCTCTCCAGGGGACAATACATAACACTGGCTGCAGAGAGCACAGAGCACAGCAGTGTGAGGTCTGATTACACATCTCTGCAGGACAATACATAACACTGGCTGCAGAGAGCACAGAGCACAGCAGTGTGATGTCTGATTACACATCTCTGCAGGGACAATACATAACACTGGCTGCAGAGAGCACAGAGCACAGCAGTGTGAGGTCTGATTACACATCTCTCCAGGGACAATACATAACACTGGCTGCAGAGAGCACAGAGCACAGCAGTGTGAGGTCTGATTACACATCTCTCCAGGGACAGTACATAACACTGGCTGCACAGCAGTGTGAGGTCTGATTACACATCTCTCCAGGGACAATACATAACACTGGCTGCAGAGAGCACAGAGCACAGCAGTGTGAGGTCTGATTACACATCTCTCCAGGGACAATACATAACACTGGCTGCAGAGAGCACAGAGCACAGCAGTGTGAGGTCTGATTACACATCTCTCCAGGGATAATACATAACACTGGCTGCAGAGAGTACAGAGCACAGCAGTGTGAGGTATGATGACACATCTCTCCAGGGACAATACATAACACTGGCTGCAGAGAGCACAGAGCACAGCAGTGTGAGGTCTGATTACACATCTCTCCAGGGACAATACATAACACTGGCTGCAGAGAGCACAGAGCACAGCAGTGTGAGGTCTGATTACACATCTCTCCAGGGACAATACATAACACTGGCTGCAGAGAGCACAGAGCACAGCAGTGTGAGGTCTGATTACACATCTCTCCAGGGACAATACATAACACTGGCTGCAACTCTGCACTCCCCATGCTTTACACTGCGGCTGCGCCAGTGGTGGGGGCTGCTGTATATCAGTGCATGGAGGATGATCACATCACAGGAAGAGCAGAATAATTATAAACTACAAGAACTGAGCGGCTAATGCGAGGACTGTCAGGAAGCTGCAGCTTATAGATGGGGGGGGGGGGGTAGAGCCTCTGCTTGTGTGCAGGGGGGGGGGATTAGATTGCGAGCTTATAGATGGGCGATCCTCATAAATGACACAATGTAGCAGCGTCTCCCTGATATTCCACATGATTGTGTTTCTGTGACCGCACGAGGTCCTGGACTCCACCAATATGGCGGCCACCAGCCGAGAAAACAGTAAATCTGCCCCATAAAAGCGTCTCCTGGTGGGAGCGCGCGGCAATTAGCTCCTTCCGTAATGTCTGTGACTAATAACCATCATATTAAATTGTTGCTTTTTGCTCGGAGTCATAAAAAGTCCCATTACACGGCCCCCGCCTGGCAGCGCGCCGCCCGCCATCATCCCGAAATGTCCCACCGCTGCCTCCGCCAATTCCACATCATATTTACTGCTATAAATCAGGACATAACCTTCTGTGTGACCCCAAAAATAGCAAATATCCCCCCACCCCGTCTGCGCCTCCTACTGATCTACAAACTTGTCCTATGCTCCAGTCACATCCAAAGCTGCAATCAAATTTCCATTGGCAGTCTAGTTATGGGGGAGCAGGGCATTGTGGGAGTTTTGCATTATGTAAGTTTCAGCAGAATTATGAATGCAGCTCTGGAGGGGACAATAAGGAAAGTTTTTGCAGCTCCTTGCAGATTTATGGTAATCAGATTTTTTACATGGCCGCCCCTATAATGTCCCCGAGCCGGTGACTTCTCCATCATGTTCTGTCGACACGGATTTATTCGGATGTAAAGTGGTGACTGTGTACAGCTGGCTCCGACATGTCAGCCGCAGATCCTCATCAATATGACATGAGGCCGGGACCAGCTCCCCGCTGACACACAGGAACAGAAGCCCTGCTGCACCCCATCACCTGGCAGAGCCCGGGAGCTGCACCCCATCACCTGGCAGAGCCCGGGAGCTGCACCCCATCACCTGGCAGAGCCCGGGAGCTGCACCCCATCACCTGGCAGAGCCCGGGAGCTGCACCCCATCACCTAGCAGAGCCCGGGAGCTGCACCCCGTCACCTGGCAGAGCCCGGGAGCTGCACCCCGTCACCTGGCAGAGCCCGGGAGCTGCACCCCATCACCTAGCAGAGCCCGGGAGCTGCACCCCGTCACCTGGCAGAGCCCGGGAGCTGCACCCCGTCACCTGGCAGAGCCCGGGAGCTGCACCCCGTCACCCGGCAGAGCCCGGGAGCTGCACCCCGTCACCCGGCAGAGCCCGGGAGCTGCACCCCGTCAGCTGGCAGGGGCCCCGGGAGCTGCACCCCGTCAGCTGGCAGGGGCCCCGGGAGCTGCACCCCGTCAGCTGGCAGGGGCCCCGGGAGCTGCACCCCGTCAGCTGGCAGGGCCTGGGAGCTGCACCCCGTCAGCTGGCAGGGGCCCCGGGAGCTGCACCCCGTCAGCTGGCAGGGCCTGGGAGCTATTTCTGATCCTCTGTAAGAGGTTGGATGTCCCTCTCTTACACCCCCTGAATCAGCTGCTCAGGAGTCTTCACTGCAAGCGTGTGGGGTACACCTGACTGTTTAAGGAAGGTTCCCCTAGACTGGGGGCTGATGTTATTAGATGCAAAGGGGTAAAAGTTTGGGTACTATTGCACTTTAATAGGGTTGATGATCTGTGCCTTTAAGATGTGTTCTCTCTCCTCCCCTGTTGCTTACCCCATAATGTCCTCCCCTCCTACAGGACCAGAAGGTATATATATGACTGATCACTCAAGGATATCTCCCTCTTTTAGGCGACACTCAAGCTGTCCCTCCCTCCATGCCTATGTTATCAAGATGTTGTGTAATTTTGTAATATTTTACCTTTGTATTTTTAGTTAATTTCAAGTCAAAGTAAGCGGAATGGTGGAAGATTTGAGATGGTGGTCGCTCGGTTGGCCGACTTGGCAGCTGGGAGTCCAGCTAGTCATACAGCTTCCAGAGCTCAAAAATGTGTGATTCTATCCCAAGTGATTGATTTTGGATATTACGGGTTAATATATAAAATAAATAAATAAAGCTGTGACCTAATTTTCCACCCAGCAAGAAGTGTCTGTCATATTTTGGAAGTTACAGTTTACTGATATTTGTGTTATGGGTAAACAATTAAAGTGCCCTTACAGGTGGTTTACCTAAGGTGTTCTGTTGCATGCCCTCCAGTCTTGAAACAATGGGGTCCCCTGATAAAATGATGTTCCCTGTGCATTGGGGTAGGTCACCCACATTCTCTTTCTACACCCCATTTCTCTGGGAGGGTGACCCCTGGGTGCAGGTGCAGTGCTGTGTACCTGGAGGCGGCAGATGGCCTGGCCCCTCCCCCACTGAGAGGCTCATTTGCATATCGATAAAAAAGGGGATTTTCACAGATCATTGGAAACAGGAAGTGTTTGGGGGTCCTACACAAGGCGGGGTTTACTTGTGGGGGCAGTTTGGGAGCAGGAAGACTCCAGGGTCTGTACAGAGAATATAACTGGCTGTAGTGTGAACATCAGGGAAGGGAAAGCTGCGGCCATGAAATCCGTAATGGTGGAAAGTGTCATGTAGACTGCAACGTACAGGGGAGCCGTGTGCTATAATAACTACGGGACTATATGTTACTACTATGGGGCTATATGTTACTACTATGGGGCTATATGTTACTACTATGGGACTATATGTTACTACTATGGGACTATATGTTACTACTATGGGGCTATATGTTACTACTATGGGGCTATATGTTACTACTATGGGACTATATGTTACTACTATGGGGCTATATGTTACTACTATGGGGCTATATGTTACTACTATGGGGCTATATGTTACTACTATGGGACTATATGTTACTACTATGGGGCTATATGTTACTACTATGGGACTATATGTTACTACTATGGGGCTATATGTTACTACTATGGGACTATATGTTACTACTATGGGACTATATGTTACTACTATGGGGCTATATGTTACTACTATGGGGCTATATGTTACTACTATGGGGCTATATGTTACTACTATGGGACTATATGTTACTACTATGGGGCTATATGTTACTACTATGGGGCTATATGTTACTATTATGGGGCTATATGTTACTACTATGGGGCTATATGTTACTATTATGGGGCTATATGTTACTACTATGGGGCTATATGTTACAATGTGACTGTTGTTTCTATTTTGTTTCTATATGTTACTATATATTACTGTGACTATGGGTTATGTACAAGATAAGTCTTGTAGGTTTGTCTTTAAAGAGGACCTGTCACCCTAAAACACTGCAGCCGCGTACCCTCAGAACTGTAAGCTCGGTCCGGCGTATTCATGAGGGGGTGGTGACTGCTGGATGAAGCCAGGGAAGAAGCTGAGGAGAGGGGAGCGCCTCGGACCGCCCCCTCATGAATACACCGGACCACTGTAAGCTCTGGTTTGGCGCTGCAGTGTTCTCTGGCTTTACCAGAGGGTTCTGATAAAACTATCAATGTAACACTGCTACATATGGGGTGGTGCTAGGAGCTAATTACTTTAGTCTGTAACTTGGAGTTGTCTGCAAGTCAGGGATTGTTTGTTACTATATTCAGCTACATCTATATAACAATGTTGCTGTGATCTTCCTCTACTACTCGGCTTCCATTACAAATTCATTTTTTAAACCCAAATCCATAGAAATGAAAGTGATGCCCCCCCCCCCCCCCCGCACAGGATCACTAGAAGCCCCATCATCCTCCCTCCACAATCCGACATCACCCCAATTATTTCTTCTTCTTTTATTTTATCTGCACTTGGAGATTTTTGACCTACAGACGACTTCTGTGACTGCAACATGTGGCGCCGGCGAATGTCACTGCTGCAATCCCAGACATAACGGAGGCCGCGCCATGAATACTTCCCAACCACCAATAAAACCGCCATATGCCACCTGCCTCCCCAGCATTACCATATATATGAGGTGACGCTGATCCCCAGTACATCACATAATAGACAACATGTCTCCACCACCCAACCTAACTCCACATCTACACCGCACAGAGGTCTAATATATATATATATATATATGTAACTTCTATAATACTGCCCCCTATGTACAGGAATATAACTACTATAATACTGCCCCCTATGTACAGGAATATAACTACTATAATACTGCCCCCTATGTACAAGAATATAACTACTATAATACTGCACCCTATGTACAGGAATATAACTACTATAATACTGCCCCCTATGTACAGGGATATAACTACTATAATACTGCCCCCTATGTACAGGAATATAACTACTATAATACTGCCCCCTATGTACAAGAATATAACTACTATAATACTGCCCCCTATGTACAGGAATATAACTACTATAATACTGCCCCCTATGTACAAGAATATAACTACTATAATACTGCCCCCTATGTACAGGAATATAACTACTATAATACTGCCCCCTATGTACAGGAATATAACTACTATAATAATGCCCCCTATGTACAAGAATATAACTACTATAATACTGCCCCCTATGTACAGGAATATAACTACTATAATACTGCCCCCTATGTACAGGAATATAACTACTATAATAATGCCCCCTATGTACAAGAATATAACTACTATAATACTGCCCCCTATGTACAAGAATATAACTACTATAATACTGCCCCCTATGTACAGGAATATAACTACTATAATACTGCCCCCTATGTACAAGAATATAACTACTATAATACTGCCCCCTATGTACAGGAATATAACTACTATAATACTGTCCCCTATGTACAGGAATATAACTACTATAATACTGCCCCCTATGTACAAGAATATAACTACTATAATACTGCCCCCTATGTACAAGAATATAACTACTATAATACTGCCCCCTATGTACAAGAATATAACTACTATAATACTACCCCCTATGTACAAGAATATAACTACTATAATACTGCCCCCTATGTACAAGAATATAACTACTATAATACTGCCCCCTGTGTACAAGAATATAACTGCTATAATACTGCCCCCTATGTACAAGAATATAACTACTATAATACTGCCCCCTATGTACAAGAATATAACTACTATAATACTGCCCCCTATGTACAAGAATATAACTACTATAATACTGCCCCCTATGTACAGGAATATAACTAATATAATACTGCCCCCTATGTACAAGAATATAACTACTATAATACTGCCCCCTATGTACAAGAATATAACTACTATAATACTGCCCCCTATGTACAGGAATATAACTACTATAATACTGCCCCCTATGTACAAGAATATAACTACTATAATACTGCCCCCTATGTACAGGAATATAACTACTATAATACTGCCCCCTATGTACAAGAATATAACTCCTATAATACTACCCCCTATGTACAGGAATATAACTACTATAATACTGCCCCCTATGTACAGGAATATAACTCCTATAATACTACCCCCTATGTACAAGAATATAACTACTATAATACTACCCCCTATGTACAAGAATATAACTACTATAATACTGTCCCCTATGTACAGGAATATAACTACTATAATACTGCCCCCTATGTACAGGAATATAACTACTATAATACTGCCCCCTATGTACAAGAATATAACTACTATAATACTGCCCCCTATGTACAAGAATATAACTACTATAATACTGCCTCCTATGTACAGGAATATAACTACTATAATACTGCCCCCTATGTATAAGACTATAACTACTATAATACTGCCCCCTATGTACAGGAATATAACTACTATAATACTGCCCCCTATGTACAGGAATATAACTACTATAATACTGCCCCCTATGTACAGGAATATAACTACTATAATACTGCCCCCTATGTACAAGAATATAACTACTATAATACTGCCCCCTATGTACAAGAATATAACTACTATAATACTGCCCCCTATGTACAAGAATATAACTACTATAATACTGTCCCCTATGTACAAGAATATAACTACTATAATACTGCCCCCTATGTACAGGAATATAACTACTATAATACTGCCCCCTATGTACAGGAATATAACTACTATAATACTGTCCCCTATGTACAAGAATATAACTACTATAATACTGCCCCCTATGCACAAGAATATAACTACTATAATACTGCCCCCTATGTACAGGAATATAACTACTATAATACTGCCCCCTATGTACAGGAATATAACTACTATAATACTGCCCCCTATGTACAAGAATATAACTACTATAATACTGCCCCCTATGTACAGGAATATAACTACTATAATACTGCCCCCTATGTACAAGAATATAACTACTATAATACTGCCCCCTATGTACAGGAATATAACTACTATAATACTGCCCCCTATGTACAAGAATATAACTACTATAATACTGCTCCCTATGTACAGGAATATAACTACTATAATACTGGCCCTATGTACAGGAATATAACTACTATAATACTGCCCCCTATGTACAGGAATATAACTACTATAATACTGGCCCTATGTACAGGAATATAACTGCTATAATACTGCCCCTATGTACAAGAATATAACTACTATAATACTGCCCCCTATGTACAGGAATATAACTACTATAATACTGCCCCCTATGTACAAGAATATAACTACTATAATACTGCCCCCTATGTACAGGAATATAACTACTATAATACTGCCCCCTATGTACAAGAATATAACTACTATAATACTGCCCCCTATGTACAGGAATATAACTACTATAATACTGCCCCCTATGTACAGGAATATAACTACTATAATACTGCCCCCTATGTACAGGAATATAACTACTATAATACTGCCCCCTATGTACAAGAATATAACTACTATAATACTGCCCCCTATGTACAGGAATATAACTACTATAATACTGCCCCCCATGTACAGGAATATAACTACTATAATACTGCCCCCTATGTACAGGAATATAACTACTATAATACTGCCCCCTATGTACAGGAATATAACTACTATAATACTGCCCCCTATGTACAGGAATATAACTACTATAATACTGCCTCCTATGTACAGGAATATAACTACTATAATACTGCCCCCTATGTACAGGAATATAACTACTATAATACTGTCCCCTATGTACAGGAATATAACTACTATAATACTGTCCCCTATGTACAGGAATATAACTACTATAATACTGCCTCCTATGTACAGGAATATAACTACTATAATACTGCCCCCTATGTACAGGAATATAACTACTATAATACTGTCCCCTATGTACAAGAATATAACTACTATAATACTGCCCCTATGTACAGGTATATAACTACTATAATACTGCCCCCTATGTACAGGAATATAACTACTATAATACTGCCCCTATGTACAAGAATATAACTACTATAATACTGCCCCCTATGTACAAGAATATAACTGCTATAATACTGCCCCCTATGTACAGGAATATAACTACTATAATACTGCCTCCTATGTACAGGAATATAACTACTATAATACTGCACCCTATGTACAAGAATATAACTACTATAATACTGCCCCCTATGTACAGGAATATAACTACTATAATACTGCCCCCTATGTACAGGAATATAACTACTATAACACTGCCCCCTATGTACAGGAATATAACTACTATAATACTGCCCCCTATGTACAAGACTATAACTACTATAATACTGCCCCTATGTACAGGAATATAACTACTATAATACTGCTCCTATGTACAAGAATATAACTACTATAATACTGCCTCCTATGTACAGGAATATAACTGCTATAGCGTGCAGCAGTCAGGTTGCGGTATTACATGCTGCTATTATGCAGGTTGTGTCGCTCCTGATTTGCAGGCTGCTCGTCTTTGTGAGTAGAACTTTATGCTTTCCCGTAAATTCCGTCCTTTATCATTGACAATAAGCTGCAGTTTTCGGTAACTTGTGGGATGTGACATTTTTATGTCGTCAGTTATTGCTCAGTGGAGCGGATTTACTATTAGAATACGGTATAAATGTTATTCTTACCTTCTGGGAATATGACTTTATTATTTATTGGTGCGCTCGGCTGTAATGTAAGCGTCAGCATCAGGCGAGTGTCGATGCGACCCAGGATATCCACATCTACAAGTATTACCAGAGGGGGTAACAGCGTCCACGCTACGGTAAAGGGCATCTCCATTAAAATAAACCCCCAGAATGCATCATGGATTCAGCTGTACAGGAAGCAGCACCCAGCTTTCCCAGAATCCTTCATGTCCTTCATCATCATCAGATACAAAATACTGCATTGATTAATTTTTATTTCTTAATATTTCTCAAATCTCCTACAATAGAGATTTATAACGCTCTGACATCCAGCTGCACCTTCCGGGCCGGTACTGACCCGCCCAACACAGAGCAGCACCCAATGCTGGGGAGAAGTAATTGCTATGCTCTCTGCAGTAAGTCTATAGATCCATGGATATTTGGGCAGCATCCCAGATTTAGCAAAAGTATATCTGACACCAATTAAAAAATCCCTGTTGCACACTCCGCTCTGCTACACACATACACATGAACACACTCAGCACTGCTACACACATACACATGAACACACTCTGCTCTGCTACACACATACACATGAACACACTCTGCTCTGCTACACACATACACATGAACACACTCTGCTCTGCTACACACATACACATGAACACACTCTGCTCTGCTACACACATACACATGAACACACTCAGCTCTGCTACACACATACACTTGAACACACTCAGTTCTGCTACTCACATTCACAGGAACACATTCCACTCTAGTACACACATTCACATGAACATACTCATCTTTGCTACACACTTTCACATGACCACACTCAGCTCTGCTGCACACATTCACATGAACACACTCATCTCTGCTACACACACATGAATACACTCATCTCTGCTACACACATTCACAAGAACATACTCAACTCTGCTACACACATTCACAGGAACAAACTTAGCTCTGCTACACACATTCACATGAACACACTCATCTCTGCTACACACATTCACAGGAACACACTCATCTATACTACACACATTCACAGGAACACACTCATCTCTACTACACACATTCACAGGAACACACTCATCCCTGCTACACACATTCACAGGAACACACTCACCTCTGCTACACACATTCACAGGAACAAACTTATCTCTGCTACACACATTCACATGAACACAATCAGCTCTGCTACACACATTCACAGGAACACACTCATCTCTACTACACACATTCACAGGAACACACTCATCCCTGCTACACACATTCACAGGAACACACTCAGCTCTGCTACACACATTCACATGAATACACTCATCTCTGCTACACACATTCACATGAACACATTCCACTCTACTACACACATTCACAGGAACACACTCAGCTCTGCTACACACATTCACAGGAACACACTCAGCTCTGCTACACACATTCACAGGAACACACTCAGCTCTGCTACACACATTCACAGGAACACACTCACCTCTGCTACACACATTCACAGGAACACACTTTCTCTACTACACACATTCACATGAACACACTCAGCCCTGCTACACACATTCACATGAACACACTCAGCCCTGCTACACACATTCACAGGAACACACTCTGCTCTGCTACACACATTCACAGGAACACACTCAGCTCTGCTACACACATTCACAGGAACACACTCACCTCTGCTACACACATTCACAGGAACACACTTATCTTTACTACACACATTCACAGGAACACACTCATCGCTGCTACACACATACACATGAACACACTCTTCTCTGCTACACACATTCACATGAACACATTGGGGGTCATTTACTAAGGGCCCGATTCGCGTTTTCCCGACGTGTTACCCGAATATTTCCGATTTGCGCCGATTGTACCTGAATTGCCCTGGGATTTTGGCGCACGCGATCGGATTGTGGCGCATCGGTGCCGGCTTGTGCGCGACGTAAATCAGGGGGTGTGGCCGAACGAAAACCCGACGGATTCGGAAAAACCGCCGCATTTAAAAACCGAAAAAGTGTCGCTTGGGAAGCACTTACCGTTCCCTGGTCCGAGGTGGTGCATTCCGGCGCGTTGAGATGATTTTCAGCGCAGCAGCGCCACCTGGTGGACGGCGGAGGAACTGTCTTCATAAATCCCATCCGGACCCAAATCCTGTGCAGAGAACGCGCCGCTGGATCGCAAATGGGCCGGGTAATTAAATCTGCCCCAGTCTGCTCTGCTACACACATTCACATGAACACACTCAGCTCTGCTACACACATTCAAATGAACACACTCCACACTGCTACACACATTCACAGGAACACACTCATCTCTGCTACACACATTCACATGAACACACTCTTCTCTGCTACACACATTCACATGAACACACTCTTCTCTGCTACACACATTCACATGAACACACTCTTCTCTGCTACACACATTCACATGAACACACTCTGCTCTGCTACACACATTCACAGGAACACACTCTGCCCTGCTACACACATTCACATGAACACACTCTGCTCTGCTACACACATTCACATGAACACACTCTGCTCTGCTACACACATTCACATGAACACACTCTGCTCTGCTACACACATTCACATGAACACACTCCGCTCTGCTACACACATTCACATGAACACACTCTGCTCTGCTACACACATTCACATGAACACACTCTGCTCTGCTACATACATTCACATGAACACACTCATCTCTGCTACACACATTCACAGGAACACACTCATCTCTGCTACACACATTCACATGAACACACTCATCATTCCTTTATATAAATGCGTCGGGTCGGGGAGTCCTCTGTATAGATGTGTGAGGTCGGGGAATCCTCTGTATAGATGTGTGGGGTCGGGGAATCCTCTATAGATGTGTGGGGTCGGGGAATCCTCTGTATAGATGCGTGGGGTCGGGGAATCCTCTGTATAGATGCGTGGGGTCGGGGAATCCTCTGTATAGATGCGTGGGGTCGGGGAGCCCTCTGTATAGATGTGTGGGGTCGGGGAATCCTCTGTATAGATGCGTGGGGTCGGGGAATCCTCTGTATAGATGCGTGGGGTCGGGGAATCCTCTGTATAGATGCGTGGGGTCGGGGAATCCTCTGTATAGATGCGTGGGGTCGGGGAATCCTCTGTATAGATGTGTGAGGTCGGGGGAATCCTCTGTATGGATGTGTGGGGTCGGGGAATCCTCTGTATAGATGTGTGGGGTCGGGGAATCCTCTGTATAGATGTGTGAGGTCGGGGAATCCTCTGTATAGATGTGTGAGGTCGGGGAATCCTCTATAGATGTGTGGGGTCGGGGAATCCTCTGTATAGATGTGTGAGGTCGGGGAATCCTCTATAGATGTGTGGGGTCGGGGAATCCTCTGTATAGATGCGTGGGGTCGGGGAATCCTCTGTATAGATGTGTGGGGTCGGGGAATCCTCTGTATAGATGTGTGAGGTCGGGGAATCCTCTGTATAGATGCGTGGGGTCGGGGAATCCTCTGTATAGATGTGTGAGGTCAGGGAATCCTCTGTATAGATGTGTGGGGTCGGGGAATGCTTTGTATACATGTGTGGGGTCGGGGAATCCTCTGTATAGATGTGTGAGGTCGGGGAATCCTCTGTATAGATGTGTGAGGTCGGGGAATCCTCTGTATAGATGTGTGGGGTCGGGGAATCCTCTGTATAGATGTGTGGGGTCGGGGAATCCTCTGTATAGATGTGTGGGGTCGGGGAATCCTCTGTATAGATGTGTGGGGTCAGGAATCCTCTGTATAGATGTGTGGGGTCGGGGAGTCCTCTGTATAGATGTGTGAGGTCGGGGAATCCTCTGTATAGATGTGTGAGGTCGGGGAATCCTCTGTATAGATGTGTGAGGTCGGGGAATCCTCTGTATAGATGTGTGGGGTCGGGGAATCCTCTGTATAGATGTGTGAGGTCGGGGAATCCTCTGTATAGATGCGTGGGGTCGGGGAATCCTCTGTATAGATGTGTGAGGTCGGGGGAATCCTCTGTATGGATGTGTGGGGTCGGGGAATCCTCTGTATAGATGTGTGAGGTCGGGGGAATCCTCTGTATAGATGTGTGGGGTCGGGGAATCCTCTGTATAGATGTGTGAGGTCGGGGGAATCCTCTGTATAGATGTGTGGGGTCGGGGAATCCTCTGTATAGATGTGTGAGGTCGGGGAATCCTCTGTATAGATGTGTGAGGTCGGGGAATCCTCTGTATAGATGCGTGGGGTCGGGGAATCCTCTGTATAGATGTGTGAGGTCGGGGGAATCCTCTGTATGGATGTGTGGGGTCGGGGAATCCTCTGTATAGATGTGTGAGGTCGGGGAATCCTCTGTATAGATGTGTGGGGTCGGGGAATCCTCTGTATAGATGTGTGGGGTCGGGGGAATCCTCTGTATAGATGTGTGGGGTCGGGGAATCCTCTGTATAGATGTGTGAGGTCGGGGGAATCCTCTGTATAGATGTGTGGGGTCGGGGAATCCTCTGTATAGATGTGTTGGGTTAGCGGCAGAGCAGGAGCCTTGTCATCAGGGAAATATCATGCACTGGCCATATATGGCGTCTCTACATCTCCCAGGGCTTCCCCTGACACAAGGGGGCAGGATATACTAGTGATGCAGTGTGCACTAATGTACAGAGGCGACTGGCTCTCAGTATAATGATCAATGTATGATCCGTATGCACTGAGCTGTTTAGCGTCACCTAGTGCTGGGTGCCAGTCGGAATTCTGCTGTATATTCCATGGATTATGGAGACTCGGAGCTGCAGGAAAGATCCATCTATATATAAATGTGGGGGAGTGCTGAGTCCGCGCCGCGCACCAATGACACCGCTCTCCATTACCGCTTTTCATATTCTCCTCTCAGTCTAATTTATCAAAGTCTGAAAAAGTGGGACACAAGGATCTGCTTCCAGGAGAACACCCAGCGCACCGAGTCCTTAATGGACTGCGGCTCCTCCCATAACTGCACCGAGGGAAGAATATTATATCATACATGAGCGTCCGCGCCTCCATCCATCATCCACAGCCGGAGAAATGTCAGCACCTCAAAATACAACATCCACAATACTGAGTGCGATCTGCTGAGAGAGCAGCCTATCCATCACTAGAGAGCAGCGGTGCCATCACTGAGAATACAGCCTATCCATCACTAGAGAGCAGCGGTGCCATCACTGAGAATACAGCCTATCCATCACTAGAGAGCAGCGGTGTCATCACTGAGAATACAGCCTATCCATCACTAGAGAGCAGCGGTGCCATCACTGAGAATACAGCCTATCCATCACTAGAGAGCAGCGGTGCCATCACTGAGAATACAGCCTATCCCTCACTAGAGAGCAGCGGTGCCATCACTGAGAATACAGCCTATCCATCACTAGAGAGCAGCGGTGCCATCACTGAGAATACAGCCTATCCATCACTAGAGAGCAGCGGTGTCATCACTGAGAATACAGCCTATCCATCACTAGAGAGCAGCGGTGCCATCACTGAGAATACAGCCTATCCATCACTAGAGAGCAGCGGTGCCATCACTGAGAATACAGCCTATCCATCACTAGAGAGCAGCGGTGCCATCACTGAGAATACAGCCTATCCATCACTAGAGAGCAGCGGTGCCATCACTGAGAATACAGCCTATCCATCACTAGAGAGCAGCGGTGTCATCACTGAGAATACAGCCTATCCATCACTAGAGAGCAGCAGTGCCATCACTGAGAATACAGCCTATCCATCACTAGAGAGCAGCGGTGCCATCACTGAGAATACAGCCTATCCATCACTAGAGAGCAGCGGTGACATCACTGAGAATACAGCCTATCCATCACTAGAGATCAGCGGTGACATCACTGAGAATACAGCCTATCCATCACTAGAGAGCAGCGGTGCCATCACTGAGAATACAGCCTATCCATCACTAGAGAGCAGCGGTGCCATCACTGAGAATACAGCCTATCCATCACTAGAGAGCAGCGGTGACATCACTGAGAATACAGCCTATCCCTCACTAGAGAGCAGCGGTGTGTGGGGTATTGCTCAGGTATAAGCTAGGTAGCGGTCGCAGACAGAGGGAAAGAGACAGTTCTCAGTTCAGTTCAGTGTTTATTCACACCACAAAACAAATGGAACAAAAATCCAGCATTGTCTTCATGCTTGTTTAAAACATAAACATACAGACCAGGCTTGGCCTTCTCACCCAGTAGCAGGGTCTTCACAAATAGTCCAAATTGTTGGTGTAAGTTCACACCTTGCAGAAGCTGCTGCACAGCACTTAGTCCATTTAAAGTCCAAAACAGCCAACCTGTCCTCCTAGACAGGACACGTGTTTGCTCTTGGAACAAGCTTCTCCCTCCGAGACTAGAGCTCACTCCACTCTCTTGTGCACACTTCCAGCTCAGCTTTGTTAGCTGGAACACCCTGAAAACCCGGTTTGGACCGGTGCTAGAAGTTTGGTCCGGTGCTTGATTTCAGCTTGCTGCATTACTCTGAGCAACACAAGCTGAGAGGATAATACCTCCCATCCAGCAACAAACCCCTGACTGTGTCACAGGTGCCATCACTGAGAATACAGCCTATCCATCACTAGAGAGCAGCGGTGCCATCACTGAGAATACAGCCTATCCATCACTAGAGAGCAGCGGCGCCATCACTGAGAATACAGCCTATCCATCACTAGAGAGCAGCGGGGACATCACTGAGAATACAGCCTATCCATCACTAGAGAACAGCGGTGCCATCACTGAGAATACAGCCTATCCATCACTAGAGAGCAGCGGTGACATCACTGAGAATACAGCCTATCCATCACTAGAGAGCAGCGGTGCCATCACTGAGAATACAGCCTATCCATCACTAGAGAGCAGCGGTGCCATCACTGAGAATACAGCCTATCCATCACTAGAGAGCAGCGGTGCCATCACTGAGAATACAGCCTATCCATCACTAGAGAGCAGCGGCGCCATCACTGAGAATACAGCCTATCCATCACTAGAGAGCAGCGGGGACATCACTGAGAATACAGCCTATCCATCACTAGAGAACAGCGGTGCCATCACTGAGAATACAGCCTATCCATCACTAGAGAGCAGCGGTGACATCACTGAGAATACAGCCTATCCATCACTAGAGAGCAGCGGTGCCATCACTGAGAATACAGCCTATCCATCACTAGAGAGCAGCGGTGCCATCACTGAGAATACAGCCTATCCATCACTAGAGAGCAGCAGTGACATCACTGAGAATACAGCCTATCCATCACTAGAGAGCAGCGGAGCCATCACTGAGAATACAGCCTATCCATCACTAGAGAGCAGCGGCGCCATCACTGAGAATACAGCCTATCCATCACTAGAGAGCAGCGGCGCCATCACTGAGAATACAGCCTATCCATCACTAGAGAGCAGCCTATCCATCACTAGAGAGCAGCCTATCCATCACTAGAGAGCAGCGGTGACATCACTGAGAATACAGCCTATCCATCACTAGAGAGCAGCAGTGCCATCACTGAGAATACAGCCTATCCATCACTAGAGAGCAGTGGTACCATCACTGAGAATACAGCCTATCCATCACTAGAGAGCAGCGGTGCCATCACTGAGAATACAGCCTATCCATCACTAGAGAGCAGCGGTGCCATCACTGAGAATACAGCTTATCCATCACTAGAGAGCAGCGGCGCCATCACTGAGAATACAGCCTATCCATCACTAGAGAGCAGCAGTGTCATCACTGAGAATACAGCCTATCCATCACTAGAGAGCAGCGGTGCCATCACTGAGAATACAGCCTACCCATCACTAGAGAGCGGCGGTGCCATCACTGAGAATACAGCCTATCCCTCACTAGAGAGCAGCGGTGCCATCACTGAGAATACAGCCTATCCATCACTAGAGAGCAGCGGTGTCATCACTGAGAATACAGCCTATCCATCACTAGAGAGCAGCGGTGCCATCACTGAGAATACAGCCTATCCATCACTAGAGAGCAGCGGTGCCATCACTGAGAGTACAGCCTATCCATCACTAGAGAGCAGCGGTGCCATCACTGAGAATACAGCCTATCCATCACTAGAGAGCAGCGGCGCCATCACTGAGAATACAGCCTATCCATCACTAGAGAGCAGCGGTGCCATCACTGAGAATACAGCCTATCCATCACTAGAGAGCAGCGGCGCCATCACTGAGAATACAGCCTATCCATCACTAGAGAGCAGCGGTGCCATCACTAAGAATACAGCCTATCCATCACTGAGAATGCAGCCTATCCATCACTAGAGAGCAGCGGTGCCATCACTGAGAATACAGCCTATCCATCACTAGAGAGCAGCGGTGCCATCACTGAGAATACAGCCTATCCATCACTGAGAATACAGCCTATCCATCACTAGAGAGCAGCGGTGCCATCACTGAGAATACAGCCTATCCATCACTAGAGAGCAGTGGTGCCATCACTGAGAATACAGCCTATCCATCACTAGAGAGCAGCGGTGCCATCACTGAGAATACAGCCTATCCATCACTAGAGAGCAGCGGTGACATCACTGAGAATACAGCCTATCCATCACTAGAGAGCAGCGGTGCCATCACTGAGAATACAGCCTATCCATCACTAGAGAGCAGCGGTGCCATCACTGAGAATACAGCCTATCCATTACTAGAGAGCAGCGGCGCCATCACTGAGAATACAGCCTATCCATCACTAGAGAGCAGCGGTGCCATCACTGAGAATACAGCCTACCCATCACTAGAGAGCAGCGGTGTCATCACTGAGAATACAGCCTACCCATCACTAGAGAGCAGCGGTGTCATCACTGAGAATACAGACTATCCCTCACTAGAGAGCAGCGGTGCCATCACTGAGAATACAGCCTATCCATCACTAGAGAGCAGCGGTGTCATCACTGAGAATACAGCCTATCCATCACTAGAGAGCAGCGGTGCCATCACTGAGAATACAGCCTATCCATCACTAGAGAGCAGCGGTGCATTAGTTACAATTGTAACAAAACTTCAGCTCTGAGCAGTATTAGCTCGATATGTGGTAATTGTACATTAAAAAATTGCTGAACGTTTCAGTATTTTGCATTGCACCTCTGTGTACATCCCCCCGCCCTCTGTGTACATCCCCCCGCCCTCTGTGTACATCCCCCCTGCCCTCTGTGTACATCCCCCCGCCCTCTGTGTACATCCCCCCCGCCCTCTGTGTACGTCCCCCCCGCCCTCTTTGCACATCCCCCCCGCTCTCTGTGCACATCCCCCTGCCCTCTGTGCACATCCCCCCTGCCCTCTGTGCACATTCCCCCTGCCCTCTGTGCACATTCCCCCTGCCCTCTGTGCACATTCCCCCTGCCCTCTGTGCACATCCCCCCTGCCCTCTGTGCACATCCCCCCTGCCCTCTGTGCACATCCCCCCTGCCCTCTGTGCACATCCCCCCGCCCTCTGTGCACATCCCCCCTGCCCCCTGTGCACATCCCCCCTGCTCTCTGTGCACATCCCCCTGCCATCTGTGCACATCCCCCCTGCCATCTGTGCACATCCCCCCGCCCTCTGTGCACATCCCCCCCTGCTCTCTGTGCACATCCCCCCTGCTCTCTGTGCACATCACCCCTGCCCTCTGTGTACATCCCCCCCGCCCTCTGTGCACATCCCCCCCGCCCTCTGTGCACATCCCCCCTGCCCTCTGTGTACATCCCCCCTGCTCTCTGTGCACATCCCCCCTGCCCTCTGTGTACATCCCCCCTGCCCTCTGTGTACATCCCCCCTGCTCTCTGTGCACATCCCCCCTGCCCTCTGTGCACATCCCCCCTGCCCTCTGTGTACATCCCCTCTGCCCTCTGTGCACATCCCCCCGCCCTCTGTGCACATCCCCCCTGCTCTCTGTGTACATCCCCCCTGCTCTCTGTGTACATCCCCCCTGCTCTCTGTATACATCCCCCCTGCTCTCTGTATACATTCCCCCTGCTCTCTGTGCACATCCCCCCCCCGCCCTCTGTGCACATCCCCCCTGCTCTCTGTGCATATCCCCCCCCCCGCCCTCTGTGCACATCCCCCCCGCCCTCTGTGTACATCCCCCCTGCCCTCTGTGCACATCCCCCTGCTCTCTGTGTACATCCCCCCTGCCCTCTGTATACATCCCCCCTGCCCTCTGTGCACATCCCCCCTGCCCTCTGTGCACATCCCCCCTGCCCTCTGTGCACATCCCCCCTGCCCTCTGTGTACATCCCCCCTGCCCTCTGTGCACATCCCCCCTGCCCTCTGTGCACATCCCCCCGCCCTCTGTGCACATCCCCCCTGCTCTCTGTATACATCCCCCCTGCTCTCTGTATACATTCCCCCTGCTCTCTGTGCACACCCCCCCCCCCGCCCTCTGTGCACATCCCCCCTGCTCTCTGTGCATATCCCCCCCCCGCCCTCTGTGCACATCCCCCCCGCCCTCTGTGTACATCCCCCCTGCCCTCTGTGCACATCCCCCCGCCCTCTGTGCACATCCCCCCTGCCCTCTGTGCACATCCCCCCTGCTCTCTGTGCACATCCCCCCTGCTCTCTGTGCACATCCCCCCGCCCTCTGTGCACATCCCCCCTGCTCTCTGTATACATCCCCCCTGCTCTCTGTATACATTCCCCCTGCTCTCTGTGCACATCCCCCCCCCCGCCCTCTGTGCACATCCCCCCTGCTCTCTGTGCATATCCCCCCCCGCCCTCTGTGCACATCCCCCCCGCCCTCTGTGTACATCCCCCCTGCCCTCTGTGCACATCCCCCTGCTCTCTGTGTACATCCCCCCTGCCCTCTGTATACATCCCCCCTGCCCTCTGTGCACATCCCCCCGCCCTCTGTGCACATCCCCCCTGCCTTCTGTGTACATCCCCCCGCCCTCTGTGCACATCCCCCTGCCCTCTGTGCACATCCCCCCGCCCTCTGTGCACATCCCCCCGCCCTCTGTGCACATCCCCCCTGCCCTCTGTGTACATCCCCCTGCCCTCTGTGCACATCCCCCCTGCCCTCTGTATACATCCCCCCTGCCCTCTGTGCACATCCCCCCTGCCCTCTGTGCACATCCCCCCCGCCCTCTGTGCACATCCCCCCCGCCCTCTGTGTACATCCCCCCTGCCCTCTGTGCACATCCCCCCTGCCCTCTGTGCACATCCCCCTGCTCTCTGTGTACATCCCCCCTGCCCTCTGTATACATCCCCCCGCCCTCTGTGCACATCCCCCCTGCCCTCTGTGTACATCCCCCCGCCCTCTGTGCACATCCCCCCGCCCTCTGTGCACATCCCCCCGCCCTCTGTGCACATCCCCCCGCCCTCTGTGTACATCCCCCTGCCCTCTGTGCACATCCCCCCTGCCCTCTGTGCACATCCCCCCCGCCCTCTGTGCACATCCCCCCTGCCCTCTGTGTACATCCCCCCCCGCCCTCTGTGCACATCCCCCCTGCCCTCTGTGCACATCCCCCCTGCCCTCTGTATACATCCCCCCTGCCCTCTGTGCACATCCCCCCGCCCTCTGTGCACATCCCCCCTGCCCTCTGTATACATCCCCCCTGCCCTCTGTGCACATCCCCCCTGCCCTCTGTGCACATCCCCCCTGCCCTCTGTATACATCCCCCCTGCCCTCTGTGTACATCCCCCCGCCCTCTGTGCACATCCCCCCGCCCTCTGTGCACATCCCCCCGCCCTCTGTGCACATCCCCCCGCCCTCTGTGTACATCCCCCTGCCCTCTGTGCACATCCCCCCTGCCCTCTGTGCACATCCCCCCCGCCCTCTGTGCACATCCCCCCTGCCCTCTGTGTACATCCCCCCCGCCCTCTGTGCACATCCCCCCTGCCCTCTGTGTACATCCCCCCCCGCCCTCTGTGCACATCCCCCCCGCCCTCTGTGCACATCCCCCCTGCCCTCTGTGTACATTCCCCCTGCTCTCTGTGCACATCCCCCCTGCCCTCTGTGCACATCCCCCCTGCTCTCTGTGCACATCCCCCCTGCTCTCTGTATACATCCCCCCTGCCCTCTGTGCACATCCCCCCTGCCCTCTGTGTACATCCCCCCTGCCCTCTGCGCACATCCCCCCTGCCCTCTGCGCACATCCCCCCTGCCCTCTGTGCACATCCCCCCCGCCCTCTGTGCACATCCCCCCCACCCTCTGTGCACATCCCCCCCTGCCCTCTGTGCACATCCCCCCCGCCCTCAGTGCACATCACCCATGCCCGCTGTATACATCCCCCCTGCTCTCTGTGCACATCCCCCCCACCCTCTGTGCACATCCCCCCCTGCCCTCTGTGCACATCCCCCCCGCCCTCAGTGCACATCACCCATGCCCGCTGTATACATCCCCCCTGCTCTCTGTGCACATCCCCCCCCACCCTCTGTGCACATCCCCCTGCCCTCTGTGTACATCCCCCCTGCCCTCTGTGCACATCCCCCCTGCCCTCTGTGCACATCCCCCTGCCCTCTGTGCACATCCCCCCCGCCCTCTGTGCACACCCCCCCTGCCCTCTGTGTACACCCCCCCTGCCCTCTGTGCACATCCCCCCTGCCCTCTGTGTGGTCATTGCCCCTCGTTCTGTGTACTGCAGCAGGGATTATGTGTCGCGGCGCCGTGAGGTTAACCATTCGTGAGGCGCCGCCATCCGTAACATTTGGGTCATTCGCTCCCTTGTTCTTACACTTCCAGTTCTGAGTAAAATGTTAATTATGATAAATGTCTGCTCAGACAACGGCGTCCTGTCAGCCAACATCTCGGCCCCTCTAAATAAAACATATTCCTGGGGGGCCACGGGGGAGGGGGAGGCGCCCCAACACCCACCCAGCTCTAAAAACAGAACGTGCCCCGGCAGGAAGCAGCCATGAAATATTAACACTCCTCTCATCCGCAGCCGAGGGACCATCACTACCTGCAGCAGGACCCACAGACTGTATCACAGCAGGGGATGAGATACAGAGGCTCAGCAGGCAGTATCACACATGATGGGATTAGATACACAGCTCAGTAGGCAGTATCACACATGATGGGATTAGATACACAGCTCAGCAGACAGTATCACACATGATGGGATTAGATACACAGCTCAGCAGACAGTATCACACAGGAGAGGATTAGATACACAGCTCAGCAGACAGTATCACACATGATGGGATTAGATACACCGCTCAGTAGGCAGTATCACACATGATGGGATTAGATACACAGCTCAGCAGACAGTATCACACAGGAGAGGATTAGATACACAGCTCAGCAGACAGTATCACACATGATGGGATTAGATACACAGCTCAGCAGACAGTATCACACAGGATAGGATTAGATACACAGCTAAGCAGGCAGTATCACACATGATGGGATTAGATACACCGCTCAGTAGGCAGTATCACACATGATGGGATTAGATACACAGCTCAGCAGACAGTATCACACAGGATGGGATTAGATACACCGCTCAGTAGGCAGTATCACACATGATGGGATTAGATACACAGCTCAGCAGACTGTATCACACAGGATAGGATTAGATAAACAGCTCTGCAGACAGTATCACACAGGATAGGATTAGATACACCTCTCAGCAGACAGTATCACACAGGATAGGATTAGATACACAGCTCAGCAGACAGTATCACACAGGATAGGATTAGATACACAGCTCAGCAGACAGTATCACACAGGATAGGATTAGATACACAGCTCAGCAGACAGTATCACACAGGATAGGATTAGATACACAGCTCAGCAGACAGTATCACACATGATAGGATTAGATACACAGCTCAGCAGACAGTATCACACAGGATAGGATTAGATACACAGCTCAGCAGACAGTATCACACAGGATAGGATTAGATACACAGCTCAGCAGACAGTATCACACATGATAGGATTAGATACACAGCTCAGCAGACAGTATCACAAAGGATAGGATTAGATACACAGCTCAGCAGACAGTATCACACATGATAGGATTAGATACCCAGCTCAGCAGACTGTATCACACAGGATGAGATTAGATACACAGCTCAGCAGACAGTATCACACAGGATAGGATTAGATACACAGCTCAGCAGACAGTATCACACAGGATAGGATTAGATACACAGCTCTGCAGACAGTATCACACAGGATAGGATTAGATACACAGCTCAGCAGACAGTATCACACAGGATAGGATTAGATACACAGCTCTGCAGACAGTATCACACAGGATAGGATTAGATACACAGCTCAGCAGACAGTATCACACATGATAGGATTAGATACACAGCTCAGCAGACAGTATCACAAAGGATAGGATTAGATACACAGCTCAGCAGACAGTATCACACATGATAGGATTAGATACCCAGCTCAGCAGACTGTATCACACAGGATGAGATTAGATACACAGCTCAGCAGACAGTATCACACAGGATAGGATTAGATACACAGCTCAGCAGACAGTATCACACAGGATAGGATTAGATACACAGCTCTGCAGACAGTATCACACAGGATAGGATTAGATACACAGCTCAGCAGACAGTATCACACAGGATAGGATTAGATACACAGCTCTGCAGACAGTATCACACAGGATAGGATTAGATACACAGCTCAGCAGACAGTATCGCACATGATAAGATTAGATACACAGCTCAGCAGTCAGTATCACACGGTAGGATTAGATATGATGCTTAGTAGACAGTGTCACACATGATAGGATGAGATACACAGCTCAGCAGACAGTATCGCACATGATAGGATTAGATACACAGCTCAGCAGACAGTATCACACAGGGCAGGATTAGATATGATGCTTAGTAGACAGTGTCACACAGGATAGGATTAGATACATGACGGGCTTAGATACACAGTGCAGTACAGTGATCGCAGAGCTTCATGTCTTTGTGGAGTGAAGGTCACATGGTTGTCGCCTCCTTCCTGCTCCCGGTGTATTGGGGACATATGTGGCCACAGAGTCGCTGGCAGCGGACGGTGAATTATCTAGACCAAAACCCAGCGGAAATCCGGAAAACTTCTCGCAGACTTGTGTTCAAACTAAACCCCTTTAATCTACATAACATTGATGCTTTCCCTTTAAGAGAGCGTGTAACACATGGGATGTGGGGGTCCTGTGGTTATTTGTGGTGAGGGGTGATATTTCTGGACACCAGCAGTGTATATATATATATGTGTGTCTGGGGGTCCAGCGCAGCCGCACATTCCTGCACACAGCACCTGCTCCTGGCAGTCACTGCACACGTACTATACAGACTATGGCCCTGCTTAACCCATCCCTTTAAGAGCCCACTCCTGGGTGACTCATCACTATTGTGCCCTGGCCTAAGGGTGCTGGCACACGGTGCGTTCTTGGTGCGCTTTTGCACGTTACCCTGTTTTTATCCTGTATTAACATTTTCACATCTGCCTTATCTTCCACAAATGAAGAAGAACAGATTTAAACCAGCCAAACGCAGGGTAACCTGCAAAAACGCAACGAGAACGGCCCAAGAACGCAGCCCTAAGGGTGAAGAGTAGTCATCAACAGCCACTGACTATACAGCGGGAGCAAAGGAGTCAGCGGACTGGGGAGTAAGACCCCAATAACCCATACATTCATATATTAGGGGTCAGGGGGAGGTCCCCCCATCCGTGGGCCATAGATGATGAGGGAGATCAACCAGATACAATGTTACATGGCGTTTACACCACCCAAACCAAGTGACGGAACAACAGACGGCGTCCTGCGACAGCTACACTCAGAGCACCAGCCGCTCATCGCCATTTCAAGCTCCGTTACCTTTATATTTACCGCCAGGAAAACGCAGTGTAAACCCAGGGACCGAGGCTCCGAGAATGTTATCCCATAGAAACTGCAGAAACGTGATGTGATACCGGAAAGATAGACGGGATGTAATGTATGAACACAGTGGGGCAATTATTATTGGCTTTCCACCAGATTTTTAGCAGAGGACGTGGCAGGAGGCAGCAAACGGCGAAAGAAGACCAAATCCGTGGAAGTGGTGAGTCTAGTCTACAGCCCCCTCCCCGTGACACCGGGGTCGGCTGCAGGGTCAGCTCACTGTGCGAGCCCCGTTACCCAGCCCAGCGCGGGTCCTGCAGTGGACTCAGTGCCAGGGAGCGGGGAGATTACAGGTGTGACATCTGATATGGCGATGGGCTCCGTCTCTGTTTGTGGTAACAGTGGGGGAGCAGGGGAGGCATCGGCCGCGAGGCCGGACAGTCAGGGCGGCTCGGCAGTGGCGATACCATCGAAATCCAGTGCTGTGGTGCGTCCCCCGGTGGGAGGGGGGATAGATGTAGAATTCAAAACCAAAGTACTTTTTTGTGTCTGTGTTGGTGATGATCCAAATGACAAAAGTGGAGATCAGCGGCGCCTAATTCCAGCCAAGGATCAGCAGCCAGAGATACAAGCGGGTGGGCGCTTCCATCCATTGGCCCGGGTTGGCCGGTCTCTCCTATGCGGAGTGGGCCTACTAACTTGTGTCGCATGATGACTTTTGCAGATGCACCACAGAAGGGCCACACAATTGTGGCGCAGACACTTCTTAAATACCTGTACAAGCAGTTTCCACTAGAAAGAACGTGCAAAATCCGACAGAAAACCGGCGCAAAGCCCTTAGTAAATGAGCCCCATAGTGTGAGGTTGGGAGGGGGGTGATGGTGGGGGGATTCATTTCTTTATGAACCCATCTTGGACACTGGTCTGGACTTCTTCGGACATTAGTCCAGTGTCTGGGGGGGGGGGGGGGGCCAGTTTATTTCAGCACGGATTGATTATTCTGTATTTGTTCATTTTAAAAAATAATCATTTATTGGATTTATGGGACGTGTTATTTGTATGGGGGAGGTCGGGTGTTTTCAGTGGTTGATGGGTTTGTGCAGTGATTATTGTTGGGTGGGAGGGGCTTGTGGAATTTGCTGTTACTTTATGTTACATTATTGTTACATCTTTCATAAATAGATAAATGTCCCCTAGGTGTGAATGGGGCTGGAGCAGCAGGCGAGTTATTGTATATAGTTTGTATATTTTGTATATTATATTTGGTTTTTGTTATGTATTGTTGTTATGTTTGATATTTTAATAATAGATCTACAGGATGTAACTCAGGATCTATATGTAATTGTTTGCATATTATTTTTTTTTACTTTTTAACCTGTATATTAGGAGAACATTTTCAGGCTCTCTTTAATATGTTTACTGTTCAATTTAGAAAACAACATTGATTTTGGATGTGGTTGTAGTTTGCTATACTGCAGGGCGGGGGTTGGATACATGAGGGGCAGACAATGGGGGGATCTGGAGTGTCGGGTCTATTGTCATTATCAGACAGCTGGGAGTTTGTCACAGATCAGTGGTGTCCTGTAAGAAGGAAGGTATTACACATTAACATGACCACGCCCCTTCATTTGCATAAAGTTAGTCACAGCACCCCTGACAGATGGTGGCTCCATAAGCCATGTGTATGGCCTCTGACCTCTGACCTGCGACCCTATGTGTTAATATGCTGATATACATTGCAGCACAGACCCTGGGAATTTTCATGGAGGAAGAAGAGGGACCCTCCCCCCAATACAAGAAGGAGACTGAGATATTGAGAATGTCTCCATTACTAGTGAATAGACCCCACCTGCTTCCCAACAGGTAACAGGGGGAAAGTGGGGCCACCGAGCCTTAGACCACGTTCCCACATCCCCTTATAATTGCTCATGGTCATAAATACTAATGGGAAAACTTGGGATACAGGAACACGCTGACACTTGGGGGACAGGACAGGGACACGCTGACACTTGGGGGACAGGACAGGGACACGCTGACACTTGGGGGGACAGGACAGGGACACGCTGACACTTGGGGGGACAGGACAGGGACACGCAGACACTTGGGGGGACAGGACAGGGACACGCTGACACTTGTAGGGACAGGACAGGGACACGCTGACACTTGGGGGCACAGGACAGGGACACGCTGACACTTGGGGGGACAGGACAGGGACACGCTGACACTTGGGGGGACAGGACAGGGAGACGCTGACACTTGGGGGGACAGGACAGGGACACGCTGACACTTGTGGGGACAGGACAGGGACACGCTGACACTTGTAGGGACAGGACAGGGACACGCTGACACTTGGGGGGACAGGACAGGGACACGCTGACACTTGTAGGGACAGGACAGGGACACGCTGACACTTGTGGGGACAGGACAGGGACACGCTGACACTTGTGGGGACAGGACAGGGACACGCTGACACTTGGGGGACAGGGACACGCTGACACTTGGGGGACAGGACAGGGACACGCTGACACTTGGGGGGACAGGACGGGGACACGCTGACACTTGGGGGGACAGGATGGGGACACGCTGACACTTGGGGGGACAAGACAGGGACACGCTGACACTTGGGGGGACAGGACAGGGACACGCTGACACTTGGGGGACAGGACAGTGACACGCTGACACTTGGGGGGACAGGACGGGGACACGCTGACACTTGGGGGGACAGGACAGGGACACGCTGACACTTGGGGGACAGGACAGGGACACGCTGACACTTGTGGGGACAGGACAGGGACACGCTGACACTTGGGGGACAGGACAGGGACACGCTGACACTTGTGGGGACAGGACAGGGACACGCTGACACTTGGGGGACAGGACAGGGACACGCTGACACTTGGGGGGACAGGACAGGGACACGCTGACACTTGGGGGGACAGGACAGGGACACGCTGACACTTGGGGGGACAGGACAGGGACACGCTGACACTTGGGGGGACAGGACAGGGACATGCTGACACTTGGGGGGACAGGACGGGGACACGCTGACACTTGGGGGGACAGGATGGGGACACGCTGACACTTGGGGGGACAGGATAGGGACACGCTGACACTTGGGGGGACAGGACAGGGACACGCTGACACTTGGGGGACAGGACAGTGACACGCTGACACTTGGGGGGACAGGACGGGGACACGCTGACACTTGGGGGGACAGGACAGGGACACGCTGACACTTGGGGGACAGGACAGGGACACGCTGACACTTGTGGGGACAGGACAGGGACACGCTGACACTTGGGGGGACAGGACAGGGACACGCTGACACTTGGGGGGACAGGACAGGGACATGCTGACACTTGGGGGGACAGGACAGGGACACGCTGACACTTGGGGGACAGGACAGGGACACGCTGACACTTGGGGGACAGGACGGGGACACGCTGACACTTGGGGGACAGGACAGAGACACGCTGACACTTGGGGGACAGGACAGGGACATGCTGACACTTGGGGGGACAGGACGGGGACATGCTGACACTTGGGGGACAGGACAGGGACACGCTGACACTTGGGGGGACAGGACAGGGACACGCTGACACTTGGGGGACAGGACAGAGATAAATATATGGAAGTTGTTGTTACTTTATTGTTTCTCTTTGTGTATTTCATGCAGGATGATGACAATGTGTAGGAGGTGTGGATGATGGTGGTTGTTGTCCTCTGCAGATGATACATAATAGCACATAATCCATCATCCTGCACATTGTTATCTGTAGAAGTTGCTCTCCACCTGCTCCCTCCTCCTCCTCCCTGCACCTTCCACTTTCCCAGCCTGTGTCCTCTCCCCTCCTCCCTCTCCATTGTTCCTGGTGCAGATGGAGCTCCCGGCAGCAGCCAATCACAGCTGACCAGTGCTGGACTTACCCCAGGGGCAGGAGGCAGGAGGCTCAGTCCTGGAGAGGAGGCAGAGGGTGACATGGGGGGAGCAGTGGCAGAGGGGACATGAAGAACACAACATAGACACAGGAGGTAAGTGCAGGGCGGAGGAGCGGCTCTGTGTACTGTGTATTGTACCCTGTGTACTGTGTATTGTACCCTGTGTACTGTGTATTGTACCCTGTGTAGTGTGTACTGTGTATTGTACCCTGTGTACTGTGTATAGTACCCTGTGTACTGTGTATTGTACCCTGTGTACTGTGTATAGTACCCTGTGTACTGTGTATTGTACCCTGTGTACTGTGTATTGTACTCTGTGTACTGTGTATAGTACCCTGTGTACTGTGTATTGTACCCTGTGTAGTGTGTACTGTGTATTGTACCCTATGTACTGTGTATTGTACCCTGTGTACTGTGTATTGTACCCTGTGTACTGTGTATAGTACCCTGTGTACTGTGTATTGTACTCTGTGTACTGTGTATAGTACCCTGTGTAGTGTGTATTGTACCCTGTGTAGTGTGTATTGTACCCTGTGTAATGTGTATTGTACCCTGTGTACTGTGTATTGTACCCTGTGTAGTGTATATTGTACCTTGTGTACTGTGTATTGTACCCTGTGTAGTGTGTGTAATGTGTATTGTACCCTGTGTAGTGTATATTGTACCTTGTGTACTGTGTATTGTACCCTGTGTAGTGTGTGTAATGTGTATTGTACCCTGTGTAATGTGTATTGTACCCTGTGTTCTGTGTATTGTACCCTGTGTAGGGTGTGTAATGTGTATTGTACCCTGTGTAATGTGTATTGTACCCTGTGTTCTGTGTATTGTACCCTGTGTAGGGTGTGTAATGTGTATTGTAGCCTGTGTACTGTGTATTGTACCCTGTGTAGTGTATATTGTACCTTGTGTACTGTGTATTGTACCCTGTGTAATGTGTATTGTACCCTGTGTACTGTGTATTGTACCCTGTGTAGTGTGTGTAATGTGTATTGTACCCTGTGTACAGGGTGTAGTGTGTGTATAGTGTAATGTATTGTGTGTGTATATAGTGTAGTGTATTCTGTATATAGTGTAGTGTATTGTGTATATAGTGTAGTGTGTATATAGTGTATATAGTGCAGTGTATTGTGTATAGTGTAGTGTATTCTGTATGTAGTGTAGTGTATTTTGTGTATAGTGTGAATATTGTGTTGTTACATTGCAGTTGTGTGTAGTCTGTGTTTGTATGACTTTCATGTATATTTTGTGTTGATACTTTGTTTCTTTGTTTATATTGTGTTTGTTACCAGCAGGATCACAGTCACTTTTACACTTGGTTGTGTCCATCCCTCTGCTGTGTACTGGTGATACCGGGGGGGTTCTGGTGATACCGGGGGGTTCTGGTGATACCGGGGGGTACTGGTGATACCGGGGGGGTTCTGGTGATACCGGGGGGTTCTGGTGATACCGGGGGGTACTGGTGATACCGGGGGGGTACTGGTGATACCGGGGGGTACTGGTGATATTGGGGGGTACTGGTGATACCGGGGGGTTCTGGTGATACCGGGGGGTTCTGGTGATACCGGGGGGTACTGGTGATACCGGGGGGGTACTGGTGATACCGGGGGGGTTCTGGTGATACCGGGGGGTTCTGGTGATACCGGGGGGTTCTGGTGATACCGGTGGGTACTGGTGATACCGGGGGGTTCTGGTGATACCGGGGGGTTCTGGTGATACCGCTGGGTACTGGTGATACCGGGGGGTTCTGGTGATACCGGGGGGGTTCTGGTGATACCGGGGGTTTCTGATGGTACCAGCGTGTACTGGTGATACCGGGGAATACTGGTGATAACGTGCATATGTATAACTAGTTCTGACTTGTATACATGGCTGGGATGATGGGAGTTGTACTACAGGATGTGATGTTACAGGGACACATGGAGGGGAGCAGAGGAGCAGGTGCCTTCCCAGTCCTGGGATCTCCGGCAGCTGCCGTCAGTGACCGGGATCAGACGCTGCTCCTGGTGGATCCCAGACAATTCCATGGGATCCCCTCCTCCACCATAACAGAGCAATAATAATTGTCATCAGATAAAATAAAGTCACATCCTAGTGATCTGCTAATCTGACGCCACATTGGCCGAGGGATCTAGTGGGATCCTGTACATTGGCGGAGGGATCTAGTGGGATCCTGTACATTGGCTGAAGGATCTAGTGGGATCCTGTACATTGGCTGCGGGATCTAGTGGGATCCTGTACATTGGCGGAGGGATCTAGTGGGATCCTGTACATTGGCTGAGGGATTTAGTGGGATCCTGTACATTGGCTGCGGGATCTAGTGGGATCCTGTACATTGGCGGAAGGATCTAGTGGGATCCTGTACATTGGCTGAGGGATCTAGTGGGATCCTGTACATTGGCTGCGGGATCTAGTGGGATCCTGTACATTGGCGGAGGGATATAGTGGGATCCTGTACATTGGCTGCGGGATCTAGTGGGATCCTGTACATTGGCTGCGGGATCTAGTGACCTGGTTCATCATCCTCCCTGTGTAATATCCCGGTGATCTAGTGTAATCTGCAGTAGATTCCATAATGTAATGTGATTTCTTAGCCTACTGATTTGTGATTTGATGGAGCCCAGGAGTAGATTACATGATCGATTGTGATCCAATGGATCCTTGCAGTAGATGTTGTATTATGATCCTACATCCAGTCCTGTGTAATATCCTAGTGATCTGGTAAGATCTGATTGAGCCCGGGAGTGGATCACGTGATTTTGTGGGATCTGCTTCTGGTAGGACCATCCATTGGTTTGTCATCTTGTGATCCCGCCCTAGTGATCTAGTGTGAGGACGGGGGTCTCTGGTGGGTCCCCTGGTCCATTCCCTACACGTATCAGTATGTAGTAGATCCCAGGAGAGGGGATCCCACGTGTCCGGCCCGGTGGTGGGTGCTCGGCAGCGGTTTGTGGTCATGCGTCACACGTTACATAATTGCTCACATAGAAGTAAACAATCAGGGATGATAATCCCATGTGACCCAGTTCTCTGTGATCTCATGGCTGGAAACGAGTGTTAGTCCCCGGAGGACGGGATTACGCGGTGGTGACTGATATGGCAATAGCTGGGATTATGGACAGTATATGAGGATTGTGATTATGTATCATATATAGGGATTACATCCAGTATAGTGGATTAGGTGTAGTATATTGGGGATTACATACTATATACATTGTATCGATTGTCTTTAGTATCCTGGGATTACCTGCAGGACTTTGTGATGTGATATAGTGTAGATTATGTACAGAATATTGGGACTATATGTAGCAGATTGGGATTGTGTATAATGTAGAGTGTGGGATTATATAGAGTATGGAGATTATGTGTAGTAGATACTGCAGTGGTAGGATATTATGTATATTACATTACCCAATCCCGGAGTGTAATATCCCTGTCACTACTGATGGGGGCGCCGCTGACCCCTTATCATCCCTCCACGTGGGGTAATAACCTGGAGCAGCAGAGCGATGGATCAGTTTCCTACCGAATTATATAATCTCTCAGTATTAGGTTTAATCTGCCGTCACATGTAGCAGAGCTGAATGTGTCAGAAAAGTCAGATAGATATTACTCTCTGTTATCAGCCACTACATCCCAGGGAGAGGAGACTGTACAGGGGGATACAATCTATTACTCTCTGTTATCAGCCATTACATCCCGGGGAGAGGAGACTGTACAGGGGGGATACAATCTATTACTCTCTGTTATCAGCCATTACATCCCGGGGAGAGGAGACTGTACAGGGGGATACAATCTATTACTCTCTGTTATCAGCCATTACACCCCGGGGAGAGGAGACTGTACAGGGGGGGGGATACAATCTATTACTCTCTGTTATCAGCCAGTACACCCCGGGGAGAGGAGACTGTACAGGGGGGGATACAATCTATTACTCTCTGTTATCAGCCATTACATCCCGGGGAGAGGAGACTGTACAGGGGGGATACAATCTATTACTCTCTGTTATCAGCCATTACACCCCGGGGAGAGGAGACTGTACAGGGGGGATACAATCTATTACTCTCTGTTATCAGCCATTACACCCCGGGGAGAGGAGACTGTACAGGGGGGGATACAATCTATTACTCTCTGTTATCAGCCTTGCGTAGTGGGTTCTCTCCTCTCCTTGGTGCAGTTCTTCTTTCCTCCCACCTCTCCCCTGTGCTGGGCTGTTGCCCCCTCCTCCTCCTCAGTGGGGGGCAGTAAGTCATTTAGTGTTCCCAGCTGAGGTGTGGATTGGCACCCTGCGTGCCCCCTGCCAGCCCCGTGATTTGCATGGTAATGAGTCGCTGCTGCCAGATGTCTCCCTCTTCACGTGGAGGAATTTACTGCACAAAGACCTCAGCAACAAAGTAACAGCGATGCCACCTGAGCCCAGGGGCCCGGGGTGTGTGTGGGGCCCGGGTACTGGGGGGCTGCGGGGTGAGCAGGGGGCACGGGGAGAGGTGCCCGGCACTGGACGCTCTGTGCAGTCTCCATTCCCCTTTGTCAGGCGGCTCAGATCTGCAGAGCGAAGCAGAATCTATTCATCCTGCAGCAGAGACAGAGCCGGGGATTGTGCCGGCCGGACAGAGCTGGCACCAAGTACCCGGGGAACGTCCTGGAATCCTGGAATGTCTGCCGGATTATCAAATATTCCGGATTATCACATATTCCAGATTATCACATGTTCCGGATTATCACATATTCCAGATTATCACATATTCTGGATTATCACATATTACCGGATTATCACATATTCCCGGATTATCACATATTCCGGATTATCGCACGCATATTCTCAGATTATCACATATTCCCGGATTATCACATATTCCGGATTATCGCATATTACCGTATTATCACATATTCTCAGATTATCACATATTCCCGGATTATCACATATTCCGGATTATCGCATATTACCGTATTATCACATATTCCGGATTATCGCATATTCTCATATTATCACATATTCCGGATTATCACATATTCTCAGATTATCACATATTCTGGATTATCGCAGGGTCCTAGAAGGGACTATAAAACCCTCCAGAGATCCTTCAGGGACACCAGGAATAATAGAACCACATGACAAAGCAAATTCTGGATGATCTGATCTCCGGGTTATATGTTCCTGTAAAATCCATACGTTACCTCCTCCCCCTCCCCCGCTGTCTGACCCTCATCTGCACAGGGATCTTCAGCTCTAGCAATGCTTCAGCTTTTTGGCATGACTGGAGCATGCTGGGAGTTGTAGTTCTGTCACAAGAGGCAAAAAAGCTAAATATCCATGCAGCTTTGGCTGTGAATAGAGAATAGAACATGAATGAGAACTACTACTCCCAGAATAACTGCTGCAGTACTACTACTCCCAGAATAACTGCTGTAGAACTACTACTCCCAGAATAACTGCTGCAGTACTACTACTCCCAGAATAACTGCTGCAGTACTACTACTCCCAGAATAACTGCTTCAGTACTACTACTCCCAGAATAACTGCAGCAGAACTACTACTCCCAGAATAACTGCTTCAGTACTACTACTCCCAGAATAACTGCTGCAGTACTACTACTCCCAGAATAACTGCTTCAGTACTACTACTCCCAGAATAACTGCAGCAGAACTACTACTCCCAGAATAACTGCTTCAGTACTACTACTCCCAGAATAACTGCTGTAGAACTACTACTCCCAGAATAACTGCTGTAGAACTACTACTCCCAGAATAACTGCTGTAGAACTACTACTCCCAGAATAACTGCTGCAGTACTACTACTCCCAGAATAACTGCAGCAGAACTACTACTCCCAGAATAACTGCTTCAGTACTACTACTCCCAGAATAACTGCTGTAGAACTACTACTCCCAGAATAACTGCTGCAGTACTACTACTCCCAGAATAACTGCTGCAGAACTACTACTCCCAGAATAACTGCAGCAGAACTACTACTCCCAGAATAACTGCAGCAGAACTACTACTCCCAGAATAACTGCTGCAGAACTACTACTCCCAGAATAACTGCTGCAGTACTACTACTCCCAGAATAACTGCTTCAGTACTACTACTCCCAGAATAACTGCTGCAGTACTACTACTCCCAGAATAACTGCTGCAGTACTACTACTCCCAGAATAACTGCTGTAGAACTACTACTCCCAGAATAACTGCTGCAGTACTACTACTCCCAGAATAACTGCTGCAGTACTACTACTCCCAGAATAACTGCTGCAGAACTACTACTCCCAGAATAACTGCAGCAGTACTACTACTCCCAGAATAACTGCTGTAGAACTACTACTCCCAGAATAACTGCTGCAGTACTACTACTCCCAGAATAACTGCAGCAGAACTACAACTCCCAGAATAACTGCTTCAGTACAACTACTCCCAGAATAACTGCTGCAGTACTACTACTCCCAGAATAACTGCTGTAGAACTACTACTCCCAGAATAACTGCTGCAGTACTACTACTCCCAGAATAACTGCAGCAGAACTACTACTCCCAGAATAACTGCTTCAGTACTACTACTCCCAGAATAACTGCAGCAGTACTACTACTCCCAGAATAACTGCTTCAGTACTACTACTCCCAGAATAACTGCAGCAGAACTACTACTCCCAGAATAACTGCTTCAGTACTACTACTCCCAGAATAACTGCTGCAGTACTACTACTCCCAGAATAACTGCTGCAGAACTACTACTCCCAGAATAACTGCAGCAGAACTACTACTCCCAGAATAACTGCTGCAGAACTACTACTCCCAGAATAACTGCTGCAGTACTACTACTCCCAGAATAACTGCAGCAGAACTACTACTCCCAGAATAACTGCTGCAGAACTACTACTCCCAGAATAACTGCTGTAGAACTACTACTCCCAGAATAACTGCTGCAGTACTACTACTCCCAGAATAACTGCTGCAGAACTACTACTCCCAGAATAACTGCTGTAGAACTACTACTCCCAGAATAACTGCAGCAGAACTACTACTCCCAGAATAACTGCTGCAGTACTACTACTCCCAGAATAACTGCAGCAGAACTACTACTCCCAGAATAACTGCTGCAGTACTACTACTCCCAGAATAACTGCTGCAGTACTACTACTCCCAGAATAACTGCTGCAGAACTACTACTCCCAGAATAACTGCAGCAGAACTACTACTCCCAGAATAACTGCTGCAGTACTACTACTCCCAGAATAACTGCTGTAGAACTACTACTCCCAGAATAACTGCAGCAGAACTACTACTCCCAGAATAACTGCTTCAGTACTACTACTCCCAGAATAACTGCTGCAGTACTACTACTCCCAGAATAACTGCTGCAGTACTACTACTCCCAGAATAACTGCTGCAGAACTACTACTCCCAGAATAACTGCAGCAGAACTACTACTCCCAGAATAACTGCTGCAGTACTACTACTCCCAGAATAACTGCTGCAGAACTACTACTCCCAGAATAACTGCAGCAGAACTACTACTCCCAGAATAACTGCTGCAGTACTACTACTCCCAGAATAACTGCTTCAGTACTACTACTCCCAGAATAACTGCTTCAGTACTACTACTCCCAGAATAACTGCTGTAGAACTACTACTCCCAGAATAACTGCAGCAGAACTACTACTCCCAGAATAACTGCTGCAGTACTACTACTCCCAGAATAACTGCAGCAGAACTACTACTCCCAGAATAACTGCTGCAGTACTACTACTCCCAGAATAACTGCTGCAGTACTACTACTCCCAGAATAACTGCTGCAGAACTACTACTCCCAGAATAACTGCAGCAGAACTACTACTCCCAGAATAACTGCTGCAGTACTACTACTCCCAGAATAACTGCTGTAGAACTACTACTCCCAGAATAACTGCAGCAGAACTACTACTCCCAGAATAACTGCTTCAGTACTACTACTCCCAGAATAACTGCTGCAGTACTACTACTCCCAGAATAACTGCTGCAGTACTACTACTCCCAGAATAACTGCTGCAGAACTACTACTCCCAGAATAACTGCAGCAGAACTACTACTCCCAGAATAACTGCTGCAGTACTACTACTCCCAGAATAACTGCTGCAGAACTACTACTCCCAGAATAACTGCAGCAGAACTACTACTCCCAGAATAACTGCTGCAGTACTACTACTCCCAGAATAACTGCTTCAGTACTACTACTCCCAGAATAACTGCTTCAGTACTACTACTCCCAGAATAACTGCTGCAACAGAATCAGGGAAGCCTCAGGTTGTGTTCACATGTGCAGTTTTTCAGATGCAGTTTTTGAACAGACGTGGATCATAATGGAGAGAAGCTGCTGCTCCTTTTTCACTCCTCTTCTGGTCTGAAAAACTGAACCCTGAGACCTTCCCGATTGTGTTGCAGCTTTGGATGTGAATGGAGAACATCATCCAACACATATTAAGTATCCACATGTAGATGGAGATGTTGGAGTTATCTCTGCACCTGTGGTTTCTAACATGTGGCTCTTCAGCTGTACTACAACCCCCAGCATTACCCCCTGCTCGAGAGTGTAGTTTTACACCAGCTGGACCAGTCTATAGGCTTCAACATCAGCAGCTTGAGCAGTGACTAGAGCAGAAATCTTCAGTATTTCCACATTGTGTAGGTCAGATCCCTCACTCCATGTCTCCTCATTGTCAGAAGTTATTACATCTCCAGGGTCCTGGAAGCACAAGCTCCGGACCCCCAGGGGGGAACAGGAGAGTTAATATAGATCAGCTGTCATCCCGTGACCCCGAGCCCCCCGCCCGCCCCAGCTGTCAGGGGATTTGTGTATGAATAGCCTCAGCGCCATTGTCATAGTCTCTGTTGTCTTCTTCTCATTCTCCTCCATTGTTCCCCCCTGAGCTCATTGTCTGCTCAATAGAGAATACTAGGGGGAGGGGGCACAAACTTATTGTAGGATCTAAGGAGAAGATAATCCCCCTTAGTGTAGTGTTCACACCTGCAGAAACATCATGGGTTTCCTGTTCTCTTACTATCTGATACATTTTGTCATTTTCAGGATCTCCGCTTGCTGAGAACTTGTAACAATGTATCAGTCTACGGGATTCTCTGAGATGTACATCCTGTCCTCATAGGTTATTACATTACGTTGCACATTAGGAAACACAATACAACAGCTGATGAGAGGAGATTTGCCTAATTACGTTGCTGTTTACAAAACACAACTGTTAACCTGGTGTTAACTTGTGTGTTAACACATCCATCAACATTGGATTAACGGTTGTGCTTTTTAAACACAAATGTTAACAGCAGTGTAATTAGGTAAATCTTCTCTGTTCAGCTGTTGTATTGCGTTTAAAATGCATGGGTTAGCGCTAGGTGTGAACGCAGCCTTACAGACCCTCAGCTGTGGGAAGTAGCACAGCTTGTCACCTATCGAGCAAATGATCAGAAAGTTACAGATGTCGTGAAGGCTACAAAACTTCTCATTCTAGAGGACAAGCGGATTCATATAGTACATGGACAAGCCATTGATTTGTAATGTAATACTTCACCTCTCCTGCGGGGGCGCTGTGGGAGAATTGAACACTTGTGGCAAGGTTTTGTTGCAGATTACAGATTATTGCAAGGGATCTCCTAAGTAGGACATCAGGTGATCACTTAGGGATCTTTCTCACAAAAGTAAAATGCAAATGGAGATCCCCTTTAAGAAAACACCAGCATGTGTGTAATTTATGTGGATTTCACCATCTTAATGGAATCTCTCCTCTGTTTCAGGTTGTATCCAAGGACGGCAGAAGATCAGGATTCTACCCAGCACTTGCCCTTGTTCCTGAAGCCAGGTTATTTGGTCGTGTGGTGGCCATGGCTGGTCAGAAGCTTCTGGTCCTGACGTCCTACAAGCTGTTGATGGGATTACTGATTGCTTCATTAACGGGATCTCAAGCCAATGATTGTCCTCAGCTCTGTGTGTGCGGGAACCGGCCCTGGTTCACTCCGCAGTCCACGTACCGCGAGGCTAAAACAGTGGACTGCAACGACTTGCGTCTGACCAAGATCCCGGTCAACCTCTCCGCAGACACCCAGGTGCTTCTCCTGCAGAGCAACAACATTGAGCGGACGAGCGGAGAGCTGCAGCTTCTGCTCAACCTGACCGAGCTCGACCTGTCCCAGAACAACATCACCTCCATCCAAGACGTGGGCCTGGCCAACCTCAGCCAGCTCACCACCCTGCACCTGGAGGAGAACCAAGTCTACGAGATGACCGACTATTGCCTTCAAGACTTGACCAACCTTGAGGAACTCTACATCAACCACAACCAACTGAGCACCATCTCACCTAGTGCCTTTGCTGGACTGCGAAGTCTCCTCCGTCTGCACCTGAACTCTAATAAACTGCGGATTATTGACAGTCGTTGGTTTGTGTCCACCCCCAACCTGGAGATATTAATGATTGGGGAGAACCCGGTCATCGGAATCCTGGATCTAAACTTCCAGCCACTGAGTAACCTGCGGAGCCTGGTCCTGGCAGGCATGTACCTTAGTGACATTCCTGGGAACGCTTTCCGGGGCTTGGATAATCTGGAGAGTTTATCGTTCTATGACAATAAGTTGAGCAAAGTTCCCCAAGTGGCTCTTCAGAAACTCCCAAACCTAAAATTTTTGGATCTTAATAAAAACCCCATCCGTAAGATTCAAGAAGGAGACTTCAAGAACATGCTGCGCCTGAAGGAGCTGGGGATCAACAACATGGCGGAGCTGGTGTCTCTGGACCGCAACGCTCTGGACAATCTCCCAGAGCTAACCAAGCTGGAGGCCACCAACAACCCCAAATTGTCCTACATCCACCGCTCCGCCTTCCGTAACGTGCCCACCCTGGAGAGCCTGATGCTCAACAACAACGCCCTCAACTCGGTCTACAAGGGCACCGTGGAGTCCCTTCCCAATCTGCGGGAGATTAGTATCCATAGCAATCCGCTACGTTGCGACTGTGTGCTGCGATGGATGGGTTCTAACCAAACCACCATCCGTTTTATGGAGCCACTCTCCATGTTCTGTGCGTTGCCCCCAGAATTTCGAGGGCAGTTGGTGAAGGAGGCGCTGGCTCAGGACTCCACCGGAGAGCAATGTCTTCCCATGATCTCTCCAGACACCTTCCCCAGCCACCTCAGCCTGGACTTGGGTATGACCGTGGCCTTGGACTGCAGAGCCATGGCAGAACCTGAGCCGGACATCTATTGGGTCACCCCCATGGGGCATAAGGTCACCACCGAGACTTTGTCTGATAAGTACCAGCTGAGCGGAGAGGGGACCCTGCAGATCAGTAACGTGCAGGTGGAGGACTCGGGCCGCTACACGTGTGTGGCTCAGAATTCGGAAGGGGCAGACACCAGGGTGGCCACGTTGCGTATTAACGGGACCCTCCTGGATGGGTCTCAGGCTCTGCGGCTTTACGTGCAGCAGACGGAGGCCAGTTCAGTCCTGGTCTCCTGGAAGGTCAGCTCCAGCGTCCTGGCCTCTAACCTTAAGTGGTCTTCAGCCACCATGAAGATTGACAACCCGCACATCACCTACACGGCCCGGGTCCCTGCTGACGTCCACGAGTACAACCTGACCCACCTGCAGCCCGCCACCGAGTACGAGGTGTGCCTGACAGTGTCCGGTCTGCACCAGCAGGCCCAGCGCGCCTGCATCAACGTCACCACCAAAGGAACGTCCTACGCGCTGGCGGTCACTGACCAGGAGACCAGCGCTGCCCTGGCCGCCGTCATGGGCTCCCTCTTCGCCCTCATCAGTTTCGCTTCTGTTTCCGTTTACGCGGCAAAAAGATTCCAGAGGAAAAACTATCGTCACTCCCTGAAGAAGTACATGCAGAAGACGTCGTCCATCCCCCTGAACGAGCTGTACCCCCCCCTCATCAGCCTGTGGGAGGGGGACGGGGACAAGGACAAGGAGGGGACGGGGGAGAGCAAAGCCTCCCAGGTGGACACCTCCCGCAGCTATTACATGTGGTGACTCCTCTGAGCAGAGCACAAGGACTGGTGGAGACGACCCCCGGCCCCCCAGGCTCCCCCCACCTCCCCCCACTTCTATGTCTCCCTTTGTGCGCTGCCCGGCCAGGAAACCGCTGCCGAGTGATGGAGACGCTTCTCAATTATTGACCATCAATCTAATCCCCCGCAGGAAAGTGCAGCCTCATCACCGGGCACAGGCCCAGCGGGTGCAGCGGGGGAGGGGCATCTACATACAGTGTAGCACAGCAGCAGGTGAAGGCAGGACCAGATACCGCTCCATGGCAGGTCCTTGCACAGACATCACATAGGAGGAGTCTCCGGGAAGGTCAAACCACTGCAAGGTCATCTGTCACCATGGAAAGGCAAAACTGCAATCTCCTGTTATAGAGCAATGTACATTGTGTCCTATCTGCAGGCAGCATGTTATAGAGCAGGAGGAGCTGAGCAGATTGTACACAGTGTCCTATCTGCAGGCAGCATGTTATAGAGCAGGAGGAGCTGAGCACATTGTACATTGTGTCCTATCTGCAGGCAGCATGTCATAGAGCAGAAGGAGCTGAGCAGATTGTACATTGTGTCCTATCTGCAGGCAGCATGTTATAGAGCAGGAGGAGCTGAGCAGATTGTACATAGTGTCCTATCTGCAGGCAGCATGTTATAGAGCAGGAGGAGCTGAGCAGATTGTACATAGTGTCCTATCTGCAGGCAGCATGTTATAGAGCAGGAGGAGCTGAGCAGAATGTACATAGTGTACTACCTGCAGGCGGCATGTTACAGAGCAGGAGGAGCGGAGCAGATTGTACATAGTGTCCTATCTGCAGGCAGTATGTTATAGAGCTGGGGGAGCTGAGCAGATTGTACATAGTGTCCTATCTCCAGGCAGCATGTTATAGAGCAGGAGGAGCTGAGCAGATTGTACATTGTGTCCTATCTGCAGGCAGCATGTTATAGAGCAGGAGGAGCTGAGCACATTGTACAAAGTGTCCTATCTGCAGGCAGCATGTTATAGAGCAGGAGGAGCTGAGCAGATTGTACATAGTGTCCTATCTGCAGGCAGCATGTTATAGAGCAGGAGGAGCTGAGCAGATTGTACATAGTGTCCTATCTGCAGGCAGCATGTTATAGAGCAGGAGGAGCTGAGCAGAATGTACATAGTGTACTACCTGCAGGCAGCATGTTATAGAGCAGGAGGAGCTGAGCAGAATGTACATAGTGTACTACCTGCAGGCGGCATGTTATAGAACTGGGGGAGCTGAGCAGATTGATATTAAAGGGGTATTCTCATCTGGGCATTGACATTTAGTTTAATCTGCCATATATATACATTGTTTCAATTGGATGTTGTTAAAAAACAACAGTGTGAAGATAATTTCCCATAAATGTAGCCATGATGTCCCTTAGAAACGAGATGGCTGTTATTGGATACGGCCACCCGCACTTTCAGCAGTGGCCACACAATCGCTCTTCAGTCCTGCCCGACCACCTGCATTCAGCGTTCATTACCACTGGACGGCTGTGGGAGGGGCAGTAACTCCCAGAAATATCACATACAGTATCTATATCTCTCTCTGTGAAATCCCTCCTTGGTCGTATCTAAGGACAACAATCTAGTTTTTAAGAGACAACACGGCTACATTTATGTAAAATGTGTGTGTATGGCAGATGAATTAAATGTCAATGCCCAGATGGAGAATATCCCTTTAAGTGCTATAGGAACATGGTCAGAATTCATTCATTTTAACCATGAGGAGTCCAGTGGGCGGCAGTCACAAATCTATATCAATCCTTAGCTCCTCCTTCTCTATACGAGGTCATCCGCACTTTAAAGGGGCGCTCCACCTATCCCTTTTAGGATGCTTGGCATCTATACCTCAGGGTTAACCTCTGTGTTTGCTGCCCTTGGAGACGACCCAGAGCTGCCTTTTAGACTCCAGGGAATCATATACAGGGAAGGCAACAGATCTGTGAATGAGGCTTCTGTCCCCCATATTGCCCCCTCCCCCAGCCCCCGCTGCATTGTGGGAGATCAGATCATGTGACAATACATTAACCCCGACACCTCTGGACACGTTGACCCATGAAAGTCGCCAATATTACTTGAGCTTGCGGTTCCTGGCCGGGCGCAGCGCTGATGCGTTTCAGTGTCGGCCTGGATTGTGTCGCAGATTCTCGTATCGCGTATCGCAGTTTTATTAGGGGAATTTTGTTTTCTTTCGCTCCCTTATTCTCCCCATTTATAACAATTTTGGTAAAGGGCTGATTTATACAGCGTCCGGGGCGCCACCTGAACACTTGTTGAATCGGCGCGAGCAGGAGACCCCGCCCACGGCGTGTGCGAAATATAGTCTCCGCCCCCCTGAGACAAGTGAACTGACTGTATCGTTGTATCAACTTATACTCTGGAATTTTGGTAGTAGAAGATATGAGCTTCCTGGTAGAGCTGTCCTAGCAATACGTCCCCCCCTCCCTCTCCGCTAACACAGGCGGCCATCTTGGAACGCGCACAAGTCGTCGATGATGTCACACAGGCGTGATGTCATCAGTGTTAAAGGAAAGCCATAAGTACTCCTGAGTGATTGGATATGTCCCTATGACAACTCTTCCGGTCGGAGGAGCGGCTGCAGGCGTAGACCACGGACGCCCCTTTAAGGGCTCTTAAAGGGATCCCGGGATACGTGTCATTTCTTCGCTACATCACAAGGTGCATCGAGACCTCAGGAAGACAATAAGCGGCGGCGCCCGCCTGTCACATGACTGTTAGCGCATGTCACCGCCCCCTTAAAGCACAACGCCATAGTCACACGTAGAGAGTAGCGCGGCTCACCCCTCCCCCGAACGACATTATTGTAGATTCTCTATTCTGTACAATATGAGGTTTTCTATATAAAATAAACTGTTTTTCACACTGAGCGGACATTACTCAATCTCCTGACAGCCGAGCGAGCGGCACTACAAGTCTCAGCATCTCCTGCTCACTAATGGTGACATTCCACCATGTGCAGCTACAAGTACAACCACAGGGAGGCGCTAACAGGAGCAGAGACCCTCACACTACATACAACATGTCACATAATGGTCACAGACTGCAGCCAGTGTTATGTATTGTCCCTGGAGAGATGTGTAATCAGACCTCACACTGCTGTGCTCTGTGCTCTCTGCAGCCAGTGTTATGTATTATCCCTGGAGAGATGTGTAATCATCCCTCACACTGCTGTGCTCTGTGCTCTCTGCAGCCAGTGTTATGTATTGTCCCTGGAGAGATGTGTAATCAGACCTCACACTGCTGTGCTCTGTGCTCTCTGCAGCCAGTGTTATGTATTGTCCCTGGAGAGATGTGTAATCAGACCTCACACTGCTGTGCTCTGTGCTCTCTGCAGCCAGTGTTATGTATTGTCCCTGGAGAGATGTGTAATCAGACCTCACACTGCTGTGCTCTGTGCTCTCTGCAGCCAGTGTTATGTATTGTCCCTGGAGAGATGTGTAATCAGACCTCACACTGCTGTGCTCTGTGCTCTCTGCAGCCAGTGTTATGTATTATCCCTGGGGAGATGTGTAATCAGACCTCACACTGCTGTGCTCTGTGCTCTCTGCAGCCAGTGTTATGTACTGTCCCTGGAGAGATGTGTAATCAGACCTCACACTGCTGTGCTCTGTGCTCTCTGCAGCCAGTGTTATGTACTGTCCCTGGAGAGATGTGAGATCAGACCTCACACTGCTGTGCTCTGTGCTCTCTGCAGCCAGTGTTATGTATTATCCCTGGGGAGATGTGTAATCAGACCTCACACTGCTGTGCTCTGTGCTCTCTGCAGCCAGTGTTATGTACTGTCCCTGGAGAGATGTGTAATCAGACCTCACACTGCTGTGCTCTGTGCTCTGTGCAGCCAGTGTTATGTATTGGCCCTGGAGAGATGTGTGATCAGACCTCACACTGCTGTGCTCTGTGCTCTCTGCAGCCAGTGTTATGTATTGTCCCTGGAGAGATGAGTAATCAGACCTTACACTGCTGTGCTCTGTGCTCCCTGCAGCCAGTGTTATGTATTGTCCCCGGAGAGATTTGTAATCAGACCTCACACTGCTGTGCTCTGTGCTCTGTGCAGCCAGTGTTCTGTATTGTCCCTGGAGAGATGTGTAATCAGACCTCACACTGCTGTGCTCTGTGCAGCCAGTGTTATGTATTGTCCCTGGAGAGATGTGTAATCAGACCTCACACTGCTGTGCTCTGTGCTCTCTGCAGCCAGTGCTATGTATTGTCCCTGGAGAGATGAGTAATCAGACCTCACACTGCTGTGCTCTGTGCAGCCAGTGTTCTGTATTGTCCCTGGAGAGATGTGTAATCAGACCTCACACTGCTGTGCTCTGTGCTCTCTGCAGCCAGCGTTATGTATTGTCCCTGGAGAGATGAGTAATCAGACCTCACACTGCTGTGCTCTGCGCTCTCTGCAGCCACTGCTCTGTATTGTCCCTGGAGAGATGTGTAATCAGACCTCACACTGCTGTGCTCTGTGCTCTCTGCAGCCAGTGTTATGTATTGTCCCTGGAGAGATGTGTAATCAGATCTCACACTGCTGTGCTCTGTGCTCTCTGCAGCCAGTGTTATGTATTGTCCCTGGAGAGATGTGAGATCAGACCTCACACTGCTGTGCTCTGTGCTCTCTGCAGCCAGTGTTATGTATTGTCCCTGGAGAGATGTGAGATCAGACCTCACACTGCTGTGCTCTGTGCTCTCTGCAGCCAGTGTTATGTATTATCCCTGGGGAGATGTGTAATCAGACCTCACACTGCTGTGCTCTGTGCTCTCTGCAGCCAGTGTTATGTATTGTCCCTGGAGAGATGTGTAATCAGACCTCACACTGCTGTGCTCTGTGCTCTCTGCAGCCTGCGTTATGTATTGTCCCTGGAGAGATGTGTAATCAGACCTCACACTGCTGTGCTCTGTGCTCTCTGCAGCCAGTGTTATGTATTGTCCCTGGAGAGATGTGTAATCAGACCTCACACTGCTGTGCTCTGTGCTCTCTGCAGCCAGTGTTATGTACTGTCCCTGGAGAGATGTGTAATCAGACCTCACACTGCTGTGCTCTGTGCTCTGTGCAGCCAGTGTTATGTATTGGCCCTGGAGAGATGTGTGATCAGACCTCACACTGCTGTGCTCTGTGCTCTCTGCAGCCAGCGTTATGTATTGTCCCTGGAGAGATGTGTAATCAGACCTCACACTGCTGTGCTCTGTGCTCTCTGCAGCCAGTGCTATGTATTGTCCCTGGAGAGATGAGTAATCAGACCTCACACTGCTGTGCTCTGTGCAGCCAGTGTTCTGTATTGTCCCTGGAGAGATGTGTAATCAGATCTCACACTGCTGTGCTCTGTGCTCTCTGCAGCCAGTGTTATGTATTGTCCCTGGAGAGATGTGTAATCAGATCTCACACTGCTGTGCTCTGTGCTCTCTGCAGCCAGTGCTATGTATTGTCCCTGGAGAGATGTGTAATCAGACCTCACACTGCTGTGCTCTGTGCTCTCTGCAGCCAGTGTTATGTATTGTCCCTGGAGAGATGTGTAATCAGATCTCACACTGCTGTGCTCTGTGCTCTCTGCAGCCAGTGCTATGTATTGTCCCTGGAGAGATGTGTAATCAGACCTCACACTGCTGTGCTCTGTGCTCTCTGCAGCCAGTGCTATGTATTGTCCCTGGAGAGATGTGTAATCAGACCTCACACTGCTGTGCTCTGTGCTCTCTGCAGCCAGTGTTATGTATTGTCCCTGGAGAGATGTGTAATCAGACCTCACACTGCTGTGCTCTGTGCTCTCTGCAGCCAGTGTTATGTATTGTCCCTGGAGAGATGTGTAATCAGACCTCACACTGCTGTGCTCTGTGCTCTCTGCAGCCAGTGCTATGTATTGTCCCTGGAGAGATGAGTAATCAGACCTCACACTGCTGTGCTCTGTGCTCTCTGCAGCCAGTGTTATGTATTGTCCCTGGAGAGATGAGTAATCAGACCTCACACTGCTGTGCTCTGTGCTCTCTGCAGCCAGTGTTATGTATTGTCCCTGGAGAGATGTGTAATCAGACCTCACACTGCTGTGCTCTGTGCTCTCTGCAGCCAGTGTTATGTATTGTCCCTGGAGAGATGAGTAATCAGACCTCACACTGCTGTGCTCTGTGCTCTCTGCAGCCAGTGTTATGTATTGTCCCTGGAGAGATGTGTAATCAGACCTCACACTGCTGTGCTCTGTGCTCTCTGCACCCAGAGTTATGTATTGTTCCTGGAGAGATGTGTAATTATACCTATGTGTATGTTGTTAGTAGGAGCAGGACTGTGAAATTTGTATTCTAGGAGCGGGCGTTTTCTCACACTGCTGTACACTGCTGTGCATTGAGCTTAATTTCCCCTTCTCTTTGCTGTAGTATCCAACAAAGAGGATGCTGTGCAGGTCTTACTCAGAGTAGTATGGAGTGACCTAATGCAGAGAGCACAGCAGTGTGAGGACATTCCCAAGTGCTGTGCATATTCAATCCTGGAATATGAATCCATATTTCACAGTCCTGCTGCTACTAACAACATACACAAAGACTATGCATTCTGGATGGTCACAGCTGCTGGCAGGTTCCCTTTAATAGAATGGATCTACCATTGGGCAGGGGCGCTGCTGCTGGACGCCTTGGATGGAATTCTGGTCGCTCTTTCCTTTGTAATGTTCTTCTCTCTGTATCTGCACTGGGATTATCCGGAGAGATGAGGAATCTGCGGAGGTGAGAATTGCGCTGAGTCTGTGGCCCCCAGTGATTCCGGGGCCCCGGGTGTCGCTGCTGGATCAGGAGCCGATGTATCTGATTCACTTATTCACACATTTCTATTCTAGAAAGTTTCATTAACAACCAACACTCAAAGGAGCAACCAGAAAAGGAGATGTATCTAATCCTATCCTGTGTGATACTGCCTGCTGAGCTGTGTATCTAATCCTATCCTGTGTGATACTGACTGCTGAGCTGTGTATCTAATCCTATCCTGTGTGATACTGACTGCTGAGCTGTGTATCTAATCCTATCCTGTGTGATACTGACTGCTGAGCTGTGTATCTAATCCTATCCTGTGTGATACTGACTGCTGAGCTGTGTATCTAATCCTATCCTGTGTGATACTGACTGCTGAGCTGTGTATCTAATCCCATCATGTGTTATACTGACTGCTGAGCTGTGTATCTAATCCTCTCCTGTGTGATACTGCCTGCTGAGCTGTGTATCTAATCCTATCCTGTGTGATACTGACTGCTGAGCTGTGTATCTAATCCTATCCTGTGTGATACTGACTGCTGAGCTGTGTATCTAATCCTATCCTGTGTGATACTGTCTGCTGAGATGTGTATCTAATCCTATCCTGTGTGATACTGACTGCTGAGCTGTGTATTTAATCCTATCCTGTGTGATACTGCCTGCTGAGATGTGTATCTAATCCTATCCTGTGTGATACTGCCTGCTGAGCTGTGTATCTAATCCTATCCTGTGTGATACTGCTGAGCTGTGTATCTAATCCTGTCCTGTGTGATACTGTCTGCTGAGCTGTGTATCTAATCCTATCCTGTGTGATACTGCCTGCTGAGCTGTGTATCTAATCCTATCCTGTGTGATACTGTCTGTTGAGCTGTGTATCTAATCCTATCCTGTGTGATACTGTCTGCTGAGCTGTGTATCTAATCCTATCCTGTGTGATACTGTCTGCTGAGCTGTGTATCTAATCCTATCCTGTGTGATACTGTCTGCTGAGCTGTGTATCTAATCCTATCCTGTGTGATACTGCCTGCTGAGCTGTGTATCTAATCCTATCCTGTGTGATACTGTCTGCTGAGCTGTGTATCTAATCCTATCCTGTGTGATACTGTCTGCTGAGCTGTGTATCTAATCCTATCCTGTGTGATACTGTCTCCTGAGCTGTGTATCTAATTCTATCCTGTGTGATACTGACTGCTGATCTGTGTATCTAATCCTATCCTGTGTGATACTGGCTGCTGAGCTGTGTATCTAATCCTATCCTGTGTGATACTGTCTGCTGAGCTGTGTATCTAATCCTACCATGTGTGATACTGTCTGCTGAGCTGTGTATCTAATCCTACCATGTGTGATACTGCCTGCTGAGCTGTGTATCTAATCCTATCCTGTGTGATACTGTCTCCTGAGCTGTGTATCTAATCCTATCCTGTGTGATACTGTCTCCTGAGCTGTGTATCTAATTCTATCCTGTGTGATACTGACTGCTGATCTGTGTATCTAATTCTATCCTGTGTGATACTGGCTGCTGAGCTGTGTATCTAATCCTATCCTGTGTGATACTGTCTGCTGAGCTGTGTATCTAATCCTACCATGTGTGATACTGTCTGCTGAGCTGTGTATCTAATCCTTCCATGTGTGATACTGCCTGCTGAGCTGTGTATCTAATCCTATCCTGTGTGATACTGTCTCCTGAGCTGTGTATCTAATCCTATCCTGTGTGATACTGACTGCTGAGCTGTGTATCTAATCCTATCCTGTGTGATACTGTCTGCTGAGCTGTGTATCTAATCCTATCCTGTGTGATACTGTCTGCTGAGCTGTGTATCTAATCCTACCATGTGTGATACTGTCTGCTGAGCTGTGTATCTAATCCTACCATGTGTGATACTGCCTGCTAAGCTGTGTATCTAATCCTATCCTGTGTGATACTGCCTGCTGAGCTGTGTATCTAATCCTATCCTGTGTGATACTGACTGCTGAGCTGTGTATCTAATCCTATCCTGTGTGATACTGTCTGCTGAGCTGTGTATCTAATCCTACCATGTGTGATACTGTCTGCTGAGCTGTGTATCTAATCCTACCATGTGTGATACTGCCTGCTGAGCTGTGTATCTAATCCTATCCTGTGTGATACTGTCTGCTGAGCTGTGTATCTAATCCTATCCTGTGTGATACTGACTGCTGATCTGTGTATCTAATCCTATCCTGTGTGATACTGTCTGCTGATCTGTGTATCTAATCCTATCCTGTGTGATACTGTCTGCTGAGCTGTGTATCTAATCTTATCCTGTGTGATACTGCCTGCTGAGCTGTGTATCTAATCCTACCATGTGTGATACTGCCTGCTGAGATGTGTATCTAATCCTACCATGTGTGATACTGTCTGCTGAGCTGTGTATCTAATCCTACCATGTGTGATACTGCCTGCTGAGCTGTGTATCTAATCCTACCATGTGTGATACTGCCTGCTGAGCTGTGTATCTAATCCTACCATGTGTGATACTGCCTGCTGAGATGTGTATCTAATCCTACCATGTGTGATACTGCCTGCTGAGCTGTGTATCTAATCCTACCATGTGTGATACTGCCTGCTGAGCTGTGTATCTAATCCTACCATGTGTGATACTGCCTGCTGAGCTGTGTATCTAATCCTACCATGTGTGATACTGCCTGCTGAGTTGTGTATCTAATCCTACCATGTGTGATACTGTCTGCTGAGCTGTGTATCTAATCCTACCATGTGTGATACTGCCTGCTGAGCTGTGTATCTAATCCTACCATGTGTTATACTGTCTGATGAGCAGTGTATCTAATCCTATCATGTGTGATACTGCCTGATGAGCAGTGTATCTAATCCTACCATGTGTGATACTGTCTGATGAGCAGTGTATCTAATCCTATCCTGTGTGATACTGACTGCTGAGCAGTGTATCTAATCCTACCATGTGTGATACTGCCTGATGAGCAGTGTATCTAATCCTACCATGTGTGATACTGCCTGATGAGCAGTGTATCTAATCCTACCATGTGTGATACTGTCTGATGTGTGCTGCTGATGTGTTTAGCTCCCCACACAATTGTCTAGACTGGATACAATTGTAACAAACCCTCAGCTGTAAAAAGTCTTAGGTCAAACCTTGGTTATCCATGAGAAGGACAGACGGTTTGCGATACATAGTGACACACAAGCTCCGCCCTCTGCGACACTTTGTGACAATGTATCATCTTGTATATAGGTGAATATATCTCTGCAGGAACAGACTGTTCTACATCCAGGAGAGTGCAGCGAGTATTTATAGATCTGTCTGACTTCTACATGCAAATGCAGACCTACTTTATAGCTCATCCTATACTCCAGTCACATCCAGAGCTGCAGCAGAAACTCTCCCTGCAGCTTCTATGCATGGCTGACACATACCGCAAAAAGGAGCTGGAAAGATTGCGACCGCAGCTTGGGATGTGAATGGAGTAGAAAAAAACGAATCAAACAAAAATATACTTAGATTTATACATTTATAATCCTATCACAGATGATATTTCAAGAGCTGCGCCGGCTGTCAGTGAATGGAGATATTTGTTATTGTATCGATGCTCATCCTGACTCAGTACTCGTCACCGCTGAGGGTTTGTTACATTGGTGTCAGCTTAGGCAAACATCTGTTACAGAGTAACAAACTCTCTGTGCTGGAAAGATTTGTGCAGAATGGATAAAACTGGAACAAACCCTCAGCTGTAAAACATTTGGTCTGCAGAAAGTTTCCACTAACAGCAAAACCAAAAACCAAAGGGACATTTCTCAGCTCTTCTATGTCAGGGGGTCTCCATCATGTAGGGTCTGGAGCTGCTGCTGAGGATGCACCTCTCGTGAATTTACATGGGGAGTTCAGGGGTCTCAAGGGTCGGACCCCCAGAAATCAGGGGCCTGTTTCCTAATTTGAGAAAACCTGTAACTGGGGCCCCTGTCAGTGATGTGTAATAAGGTTATAACAGCGGCTGCTGCTCCACATTGGGTTAATACAGCGAGGACCCCGGCCCCCCCCGCCCCCCCCCCCCCCCCGCGCGGCTTCATTAATCATCAGACTTTACTTTCTCAGCCAAATTCTGTAATTAGACAAACGAGGTCTCAATGGAGAAATCTCACAGCAGTTTATTAGTCCTAAACCGAATGCAGATTGTGGAAATCTCCAGACACAGGAGCGGGGGGCGCCGGGGGTCGCGTCTAACGCTCACTGCGGGAGGAAAGTGTTGCCTGGAAACTAAGTATAAAAATGGTTTTAAAGAGAATGTTTACACAATAAAGAGATAAGAGGAAACAAAGGAACATTCCGATATCATTACTACAGGAGACCCCATAACCTGTGGTGTTACATGGGACTGCAGGACACATCTACTACATGATCTGTACTCAGAGATATCACTGCGTTATCTGTGGTGTTACATAGGACTGCAGGACACATCTACTACATGATCTGTACTCAGAGATATCACTGTGTTATCTGTGGTGTTACATAGGACTGCAGGACACATCTACTACATGATCTGTACTCAGAGATATCACTGTGTTATCTGTGGTGTTACATAGGACTGCAGGACACATCTACTACATGATCTGTACTCAGAGATATCACTGTGTTATCTGTGGTGTTACATAGGACTGCAGGACACATCTACTACATGATCTGTACTCAGATATCACTGTGTTATCTGTGGTGTTACATAGGACTGCAGGACACATCTACTACATGATCTGTACTCAGAGATATCACTGTGTTATCTGTGGTGTTACATAGGACTGCAGGACACATCTACTACATGATCTGTACTCAGAGATATCACTGTGTTATCTGTGGCGTTACATAGGACTGCAGGACACATCTACTACATGATCTGTACTCAGAGATATCACTGTGTTATCTGTGGTGTTACATAGGACTGCAGGACACATCTACTACATGATCTGTACTCAGAGATATCACTGTGTTATCTGTGGTGTTACATAGGACTGCAGGACACATCTACTACATGATCTGTACTCAGAGATATCACTGTGTTATCTGTGGTGTTACATGGGACTACAGGACACATCTACTACATGATCTGTACTCAGAGATATCACTGTGTTATCTGTGGTGTTACATAGGACTGCAGGACACATCTACTACATGATCTGTACTCAGAGATATCACTGTGTAATCTGTGGTGTTACATAGGACTGCAGGACACATCGACTACATGATCTGTACTCAGAGATATCACTGTGTTATCTGTGGTGTTACATAGGACTGCAGGACACATCTACTACATGATCTGTACTCAGAGATATCACTGTGTAATCTGTGGTGTTACATAGGACTGCAGGACACATCTACTACATGATCTGTACTCAGAGATATCACTGTGTTATCTGTGGTGTTACATAGGACTGCAGGACACATCTGCTACATGATCTGTACTCAGAGATATCACTGTGTTATCTGTGGTGTTACATAGGACTGCAGGACACATCTACTACATGATCTGTACTCAGAGATATCGCTGTGTTATCTGTGGTGTTACATAGGACTGCAGGATACATCGACTACATGATCTGTACTCAGAGATATCACTGTGTTATCTGTGGTGTTACATAGGACTGCAGGACACATCTACTACATGATCTGTACTCAGAGATATCACTGTGTTATCTGTGGTGTTACATAGGACTGCAGGACACATCTACTACATGATCTGTACTCAGAGATATCACTGTGTTATCTGTGCTGTTACATAGGACTGCAGGACACATCTACTACATGATCTGTACTCAGAGATATCACTGTGTTATCTGTGGTGTTACATAGGACTGCAGGACACATCTACTACATGATCTGTACTCAGAGATATCACTGTGTTATCTGTGGCGTTACATAGGACTGCAGGACACATCTACTACATGATCTGTACTCAGAGATATCACTGTGTTATCTGTGGTGTTACATAGGACTGCAGGACACATCTACTACATGATCTGTACTCAGAGATATCACTGTGTTATCTGTGGTGTTACATGGGACTGCAGGACACATCTACTACATGATCTGTACTCAGAGATATCACTGTGTTATCTGTGGTGTTACATAGGACTGCAGGACACATCTACTACATGATCTGTACTCAGAGATATCACTGTGTTATCTGTGGTGTTACATAGGACTGCAGGACACATCTACTACATGATCTGTACTCAGAGATATCACTGTGTTATCTGTGTGTTACATGGGACTGCAGGACACATCTACTACATGATCTGTACTCAGAGAGATATCACTGTGTTATCTGTGGTGTTACATAGGACTGCAGGACACATCTACTGCATGATCTGTACTCAGAGATATCACTGTGTTATCTGTGGTGTTACATAGGACTGCAGGACACATCTACTACATGATCTGTACTCAGAGATATCACTGTGTTATCTGTGGTGTTACATGGGACTGCAGGACACATCTACTACATGATCTGTACTCAGAGATATCACTGTGTTATCTGTGGTGTTACATAGGACTGCAGGACACATCTACTACATGATCTGTACTCAGAGATATCACTGTGTTATGTGTTATCTGTGGTGTTACATAGGACTGCAGGACACATCTATTACATGATCTGTACTCAGAGATATCACTGTGTTATCTGTGGTGTTACATGGGACTGCAGGACACATCTACTACATGATCTGTACTCAGAGATATCACTGTGTTATCTGTGGTGTTACATAGGACTGCAGGACACATCTACTACATGATCTGTACTCAGAGATATCACTGTGTTATCTGTGGTGTTACATAGGACTGCAGGACACATCTATTACATGATCTGTACTCAGAGATATCACTGTGTTATCTGTGGTGTTACATAGGACTGCAGGTCACATCTACTACATGATCTGTACTCAGAGATATCACTGTGTTATCTGTGGTGTTACATAGGACTGCAGGACACATCTACTACATGATCTGTACTCAGAGAGATATCACTGTGTTATCTGTGGTGTTACATAGGACTGCAGGACACATCTACTACATGATCGGTACTCAGAGATATCACTGTGTTATCTGTGGTGTTACATAGGACTGCAGGACACATCTACTACATGATCGGTACTCAGAGATATCACTGTGTTATCTGTGGTGTTACATAGGACTGCAGGACACATCTACTACATGATCTGTACTCAGAGATATCACTGTGTTATCTGTGGTGTTACATAGGACTGCAGGTCACATCTACTACATGATCTGTACTCAGAGATATCACTGTGTTATCTGTGGTGTTACATAGGACTGCAGGACACATCTACTACATGATCTGTACTCAGAGATATCACTGTGTTATCTGTGGTGTTACATAGGACTGCAGGACACATCTACTACATGATCTGTACTCAGAGATATCACTGTGTTATCTGTGGTGTTACATAGGACTGCAGGACACATCTATTACATGATCTGTACTCAGAGATATCACTGTGTTATCTGTGGTGTTACATAGGACTGCAGGTCACATCTACTACATGATCTGTACTCAGAGATATCACTGTGTTATCTGTGGTGTTACATAGGACTGCAGGACACATCTACTACATGATCTGTACTCAGAGAGATATCACTGTGTTATCTGTGGTGTTACATAGGACTGCAGGTCACATCTACTACATGATCTGTACTCAGAGATATCACTGTGTTATCTGTGGTGTTACATAGGACTGCAGGACACATCTACTACATGATCTGTACTCAGAGATATCACTGTGTTATCTGTGGTGTTACATAGGACTGCAGGACACATCTACTACATGATCGGTACTCAGAGATATCACTGTGTTATCTGTGGTGTTACATAGGACTGCAGGACACATCTACTACATGATCTGTACTCAGAGATATCACTGTGTTATCTGTGGTGTTACATGGGACTGCAGGACACATCTACTACATGATCTGTACTCAGAGATATCACTGTGTTATCTGTGGTGTTACATAGGACTGCAGGACACATCTACTACATGATCCGTACTCAGAGATATCACTGTGTTATCTGTGGTGTTACATAGGACTGCAGGACACATCTACTACATGATCTGTACTCAGAGATATCACTGTGTTATCTGTGGTGTTACATAGGACTGCAGGACACATCTACTACATGATCTGTACTCAGAGATATCACTGTGTTATCTGTGGTGTTACATAGGACTGCAGGACACATCTACTACATGATCTGTACTCAGAGATATCACTGTGTTATCTGTGGTGTTACATAGGACTGCAGGACACATCTACTACATGATCTGTACTCAGAGATATCACTGTGTTATCTGTGGTGTTACATAGGACTGCAGGTCACATCTACTACATGATCTGTACTCAGAGATATCACTGTGTTATCTGTGGTGTTACATAGGACTGCAGGACACATCTACTACATGATCTGTACTCAGAGATATCACTGTGTTATCTGTGGTGTTACATAGGACTGCAGGACACATCTACTACATGATCTGTACTCAGAGAGATATCACTGTGTTATCTGTGGTGTTACATAGGACTGCAGGACACATCTACTACATGATCTGTACTCAGAGATATCACTGTGTTATCTGTGGTGTTACATAGGACTGCAGGACACATCTACTACATAATCTGTACTCAGAGATATCACTGTGTTATCTGTGGTGTTACATAGGACTGCAGGACACATCTACTACATGATCTGTACTCAGAGATATCACTGTGTTATCTGTGGTGTTACATAGGACTGCAGGACACATCTACTACATGATCTGTACTCAGAGAGATATCACTGTGTTATCTGTGGTGTTACATAGGACTGCAGGACACATCTACTACATGATCTGTACTCAGAGAGATATCACTGTGTTATCTGTGGTGTTACATAGGACTGCAGGTCACATCTACTACATGATCTGTACTCAGAGATATCACTGTGTTATCTGTGGTGTTACATGGGACTGCAGGTCACATCTACTACATGATCTGTACTCAGAGATATCACTGTGTTATCTGTGGTGTTACATAGGACTGCAGGACACATCTACTACATGATCTGTACTCAGAGATATCACTGTGTTATCTGTGCTGTTATCTTACACTGATGTAGCGGAGCCTTGAATGTTGTTACAATGTATCAGTTTTTATTCCTGGCTTTGCATTGTTTGGGTGCGGTCACATGATGGACCGAGGCCCCGCCCCTATTAGAAGAAAACCCATTGGTGACATTTTATATGAATAACATTCCCAGATAAGACACCTGCAGCATGAGCCCCTTATCTCCCCGGCTGGAGCTGGGGACCTCTGTTATCAGCCAAGTGCAGGCAAAGTAATGTCAGGAGATGAGGGAAAAGTGTCCTCCGGGAGAATCCACAATACACAGTCATGGAGGCGGCCAGGAAAGTGATGTAGCAGAGCTGAATGTGCCACAGTGTAGTAATAAGACTAAGGGTGATGTCACACATCCGTTTTCCGAATTTGCGCAATTATAAACGGACAAAACGATGCACGTTTTCAAAGAACGGACTGCTTAAAAGAACGGCCCAAAACGGGTTCAAAACGCCACGTGTGCCGCCGGCCAAAGATCCAGAGGTCCCTCCATCCATCTGATCAATCAGATGCCACAGATGGGACTCAGTTTCAGCACCTGGACAGCGCCCGGGGGTCTCTGCATCAGGCTGTAGCTGCGGTCGGTGATTCCTTCTTGGGCCGGTGGCACGCGTGGCGTTTTGAACCCGTTTTTGGTTTGTTTTTAAGCAGTCCGTCGGAAAACGCATCAGTTTTTGACCAGTTTTAATTAAGATAATTGGTAAAACCGGTCAAAAACGAATGCGTTTTTTAACACAAGACCAAAAACGGGTTCAAAACGCCATGTGTACCAACACCCTTAGGGTGGTGACACACGTGGCGTTTTTAGGCCGTTTTTAGTTAGTGCGTTTTCAGATCGGGAAAAAACGCATGCGTTTTTGACCAGTTTGAATTAAGATAATTGGTCAAACCTCTCAAAAACACATGCGTTTTTTCTGATCTGAAAACTAAAAACGGCCTAAAAACGTCACGTGTGTCAGGTGCAGTTTTTGCTCAAACCAGGGGTGAAGAAGAAGGCGGAGCAGCTTCTCTCCATGATGTTTTCTCATCCTTACCTGCACACCCCATGTTACTGGTGCACCACAAAGACGATGGGGAACTCTGTGGGGTCAGAGCAGGGAAGCGATTCATGATTTCTGCCGCTCCGAGCGTTATACAGTTTTCTGTCTGGCTTTTATGTGCACACTGCTTGCACAGGTATAAGAAGTCTCTGCATGACATTTGTGTTGCACTTGACCCTTTTGTGTCGCAGTTGCGCTATTCTTCATGCAACACAAACTTCGCCATTCAAATTGTCGGACCGTGCGCCACATTTATCATGCAAAGTCCGACAGAAGTGTGTCACACGCCCCATGTTAAAGGTGCACCAATAAAAGTTGTAGCCCTCAGTCCGGGCAGTGCAGGGGGCGCCACAATTCATGAATCTGGCGCCCCCTGCAGACCACACAGGACACTGCACACAGTACACACTGCGCTGCTCTTAGTAAATGTGTCCCAGAGTCTTGTGCAATCATCCTGCAGTGATGGAAGGGTTAACCCGGAGTCATATTGATCGCTCCTCACATAGGAAGGGTCCTAAATGCTGACGGGCTGCTCTTTACAGGAACAATTCTGCTGCGGCAGCGCCGGAGCCATGAACTCTGCTGCGTCATAAACTTTTATAAGCTTTTAGCAGAGACGAGCGAGTGCGGGGGGTCAGCGCAGGTTCATCCAGCTCCTGTGCGCCTGCCAGGCACCAGACATTACTGCAGCACCCCGCAGCAGAGAACAGGCGATCACTGCCGCTAATCAACTGGCTGATAACAGAGAACCATGGATTGTAGTCACCTCTACTGCAGCTGGAGAAATGCACTTGTCAGGGCTGTTATTTCATCTATAGGCAATGGGTTAGGTAACAACAATTGTAACAAACCCTCAGCTTCAAAAAGTAATACCTGCATATGGCAGCCACTATAATAGACTTAAAGGGATTGTCCCAAGACAGTGGTTCCGATTGCAGGACCTCTCCATTTACTGTCTATGACCCAGCGTTGTTCTCCGCTCTCTCCGGCAGCGCCATAGAAAGGGAATGCTCCACCGGATTAGCGGGGGTCCACACTGATGAGCAATGTGTGTAGGGGGATAATGTGGAAACTTGGGGCAAACCATTTACAAAGGGACTTGTCATCTTACCTTCTAAGACATAAATGTGTATAAAGTGGGGACCCCCATCACCAATCCTGAGTAGGAAGGGGCCACAGCATTGGCTAAGGGACCACTCACCCTGCAGCCCCCCCACTTACTGTAACAGACCACCTAAATATAGGAAGTCATTGTAGCTCCTAGTGATATAAGATTGGAAAACCCCTTTAAATGTCCCTTTATGTAACATTGACATTGCTAGAAATGACAAGATACAAAGTATCAAAGAAGAATGACAGTTACCATAGCAACCAGCTGCCGCAACAATACAACAATCACACAGCGCAGTGGGGTCACCCCGGGGTGCACTGGCCTGTGCCGCCATCTAATGGGGGATATGAGGTATTACACCAGTCTCCTTTATATCAGATGCATTTATAATAATCTTTATATCTGTTCAGCTGCTGTTAGTTTATCAGTAATTTAATTTATTAGAGGAATCTGGAGGAGGAGGAGGACAGAGGAGTCTGGAGGAGGAGGAGGACAGAGGAGTCTGGAGGAGGAGGAGGACAGAGGAGTCTGGAGGATGAGGACAGAGGAGTCTGGAGGAGGAGGACAGAGGGGTCTGGATGAGGAGGAGGACAGAGGAGTCTGGAGGAGGAGGACAGAGGAGTCTGGAGGAGGAGGACAGAGGAGTCTGGAGGAGGAGGAGGAGGACAGAGGAGTCTGAAGGAGGAGGAGGACAGAGGAGTCTGAAGGAGGAGGACAGAGGAGTCTGGAGGAGGAGGAGGACAGAGGAGTCTGGAGGAGGAGGAAAGAGGAGTCTGGAGGAGGAGGAGGACAGAGGAATCTGGAGGAGGACAGAGGAGTCTGGAGGAGGAGGAGGACAGAGGAGTCTGGAGGAGGAGGAGGACAGAGGAGTCTGGAGGAGGGGGAGGACAGAGGAGTCTGGAGGAGGACAGAGGAGTCTGGAGGAGGACAGAGGAGTCTGGAGGAGGAGGACAGAGGAGTCTGGAGGAGGAGGACAGAGGAGTCTGGAGGAGGAGGAGGAGGACAGAGGAGTCTGGAGGAGGAGGAGGACAGAGGAGTCTGGAGGAGGAGGAAAGAGGAGTCTGGAGGAGGAGGAGGACAGAGGAATCTGGAGGAGGACAGAGGAGTCTGGAGGAGGAGGAGGACAGAGGAGTCTGGAGGAGGAGGAGGACAGAGGAGTCTGGAGGAGGAGGACAGAGGGGTCTGGAGGAGGAGGAGGACAGAGGAGTCTGGGGGAGGGCAGGGCAGTCTGGTGAAAGAGGACAGAGGATGTGTGTAGTACATGTAATGCTGGTATATATTTATGTGGTTATTTCCTGCTGGTATATATTTATGCTGCAGTATATTCATGTTTTGGGATATTTTAGTGTGTGCCGTATTTGCACTGCTGGTATATATTTCTATGTGTGATCTGGTCATTGGTATCTTTGCTCTACATTTACTACCGATAGACCTCTTAGATGTCATTCTTATGATTTATTCATTTAAGTGGGGGGCACATTTCATTTTTCCCCCTCAGGCTCGGCGCTGATTGGACTTTGGTTGATTTCAGTGAGACAATTGTAGAATATAAGGAGAAATCTTCAGTCCTGATCCACATGTGATGTCCTGCAGTGACCGGAGAGCGGCTTCCTGCTGATGGTTTCCATGTCTTCCTCCTGACACCAGGCCATGAGCGCCCCCCTGAGGCTGCACGCAGGATAAATAATCCGCATTATGGAGGAAGATGATGGGATTATACAGGCGGGTGTTATATACAGCTGGGATTACTGTCAGTGAGGCCTCAGATTTACAACCCTCAGGGGTTCGGGGAGAGATATTTTTAGGAAGTTTTGGTTTTATAGGAAGAATTAGAACAACTCAGCAGAAAATCCGCGGAGAGAAGAGCGAGGAGCAGCCATTAGCCTGAGGCGGGACCCCCAGCGGGATCAGGGGCCGGGGCTCATCTGCGGCTTCACCGATCCGTATCCACAGTCTGTACAGGGTCATAGTACCCTGCAGATTTCACTGCGCTCTTTGACCTGCACAGTAACAGCATCAGGACCCCAAAAGTCCGGCTAAGGCCGTGTTCACACATGACATAGGCCTGGTGTTTGTGACACACAGACTCAAAGCTTCAGATCTCTTGCAGTTGTTCTAATAAAGAACCGTAAGTTATTTTTGCACAATGTTGCCCCCGTCTGATCCCTGGATACAGCTGTTACCATCACGGGCTCCCCATCCATTACCCAGGGGCATATCTTACAGACACTCAGGGGTTGCCCCAGGGGGAATCAGTACATCAGCCTCTCCCTCCATATTTCTTGCACACACCACCTGCTGGAGAGCTGCCAGGCTGTAGGACAGCCCTCCGGTCCCCATACCAAACACCGTGACATCAGCCCTAGGCCGCAACCGCCAGCCGCTCCGGTATTCTGGGCCCCGGCTGCCTCCAGGACCGAAGAAAAGGCCCCGGTGGGGGATGTTACACTTGTTTCTGGTAAATGATGTCAGTGTCTTGTCCCGACCCCTTGGAGGTCACATGACTGCGTTACCTGATCCAAATACGGAGGGCGCACAGATGACTCCAGTGTTGTATCCGTATTTTCCACGTTCCCATAGATTTCTATAGCAGGGAAGAGCCGGAAGCATTGGGAGGAATAAGATCTGACCTGAGGTTTATCTGTGAGGTGCGAGGCCGGAAGGAACCTCCGCTGTGTGAATGAGGCCATAGAAATCCACAGGGACGTAAGAGACGCGATGATACGTCTGTGTGCAGCCGGCCTCGCCCTGATTTCACCCTCTACCGCGGCGGCGTGACGCCCCGGATATTACCAGACCCGGTTATTTACCCGGGGGGAATACACAGAAATAACCAATCTCCGTTACATTGGCGCAGACGTCAGATCCGTGCGAGATCCTGAGGGTCCGGAGAGAAACAAGTCATTACTGAGGATGAGAAGTCAGAAGAGTAAGGCGCCGCTATTCACATCCGTGCGCCATTGTGATTTCACATTTCACTTTTTTCCACGGATCCGTTGTCCTATTTCTTTCACGGATACGGATGACGGAGGCAATGAGGCCCGTGTATCACTGACTAAAGCCTTCAGTTACAGACGTCTCACGGACGCAGCACAAACAAGACTCGGACAAAAACGGATCCATTGTAAATGCGACTGAAACGCCAGTGCGAAAGGACCCGAAATCCAAATGTCTCCGGGACTGGAGGGTGATCAGGGAGACAAAGGGAAACTTATTCAGGGTAGTCACTGCCCTCCCACCTCCTCATCTCAGCAGAGAGAGAAGCGGCCGGACCCCCCAAGGTGACTGCAAGGAAATAGATCAATATATCATCTCCTGAAACCCTCTGTGCTGCTGTGCATGGTGGACCTTGCTGCAGACATTCTGTTACTCCTCCATAGGATGAGCGCATTCCTCTCCTGAATCCTCTGTGCTGCTGTGCATGGTGGACCTTGCTGCAGACATTCTGTTACTCCTCCATAGGATGAGCGCATTCCTCTCCTGAATCCTCTGTGCTGCTGTGCATGGTGGACCGTGCTGCAGACATTATGTTACTCCTCCATAGGATGAGCGCATTCCTCTCCTGAATCCTCTGTGCTGCTGTGCATGGTGGACCTTGCTGCAGACATTCTGTTACTCCTCCATAGGATGAGCGCATTCCTCTCCTGAATCCTCTGTGCTGCTGTGCATGGTGGACCTCGCTGCAGACATTATGTTACTCCTCCATAGGATGAGCGCATTCCTCTCCTGAATCCTCTGTGCTGCTGTGCATGGTGGACCTTGCTGCAGACATTGGGGCAAATTTACTTACCCGGTCCATTCGCGTTCCAGCGGCGGCTTCTCCGCTCTGGATTCGGGTCCGGCCGGGATTTAATAAGGTAGTTCTTCCGCCGTCCACCAGGTGGCGCTGCTGCGCTGAAAGTAAACTCATCGCGCCGGAATGCACCGAGCTGGACCAGGTGAAGGTAAGCGGTCCTTATGCGACACATTTTCGGTTTTTAAATGCGGCGGTTTTTCCGAATACGTCGGGTTTTCGTTCGGCCACGCCCCCCGATTTCCGTCGCGCGCATGCCAGCGCCGATGCGCCACAATCCGATCGCGTGCGCCAAAATCCCGGGGCAATTTAAGTACAAGCGGCGCAAAACGGAAATATTCGGGTAACACGTCGGGAAAACGCGAATCGGGCCCTTAATAAATGACCCCCATTATGTTACTCCTCCATAGGATGAATTCCTCTCCTGAATCCTCTGTGCTGCTGTGCATGGTGGACCTTGCTGCAGACATTATGTTACTCCTCCATAGGATGAGCCCATTCCTCTCCTGAATCCTCTGTGCTGCTGTGCATGGTGGACCTTGCTGCAGACATTACGTTACTCCTCCATAGGATGAGCCCATTCCTCTCCTGAATCCTCTGTGCTGCTGTGCATGGTGGACCGTGCTGCAGACATTATGTTACTCCTCCATAGGATGAGCGCATTCCTCTCCTGAATCCTCTGTGCTGCTGTGCATGGTGGACCTTGCTGCAGACATTATGTTACTCCTCCATAGGATGAGCGCATTCCTCTCCTGAATCCTCTGTGCTGCTGTGCATGGTGGACCTTGCTGCAGACATCATGTTACTCCTCCATAGGATGAGCGCATTCCTCTCCTGAATCCTCTGTGCTGCTGTGCATGGTGGACCGTGCTGCAGACATTATGTTACTCCTCCATAGGATGAGCGCATTCCTCTCCTGAATCCTCTGTGCTGCTGTGCATGGTGGACCTTGCTGCAGACATTATGTTACTCCTCCATAGGATGAGCGCCTTCCTCTCCTGAATCCTCTGTGCTGCTGTGCATGGTGGACCGTGCTGCAGACATTATGTTACTCCTCCATAGGATGAGCCCATTCCTCTCCTGAATCCTCTGTGCTGCTGTGCATGGTGGACCTTGCTGCAGATATTATGTTACTCCTCCATAGGATGAGCGCATTCCTCTCCTGAATCCTCTGTGCTGCTGTGCATGGTGGACCTTGCTGCAGACATTCTGTTACTCCTCCATAGGATGAGCGCATTCCTCTCCTGAATCCTCTGTGCTGCTGTGCATGGTGGACCTTGCTGCAGACATCATGTTACTCCTCCATAGGATGAGCGCATTCCTCTCCTGAATCCTCTGTGCTGCTGTGCATGGTGGACCGTGCTGCAGACATTATGTTACTCCTCCATAGGATGAGCGCATTCCTCTCCTGAATCCTCTGTGCTGCTGTGCATGGTGGACCTTGCTGCAGACATCATGTTACTCCTCCATAGGATGAGCGCATTCCTCTCCTGAATCCTCTGTGCTGCTGTGCATGGTGGACCGTGCTGCAGACATTATGTTACTCCTCCATAGGATGAGGGCATTCCTCTCCTGAATCCTCTGTACTGCTGTGCATGGTGGACCGTGCTGCAGACATTATGTTACTCCTCCATAGGATGAGGGCATTCCTCTCCTGAATCCTCTGTGCTGCTGTGCATGGTGGACCGTGCTGCAGACATCATGTTACTCCTCCATAGGATGAGCGCATTCCTCTCCTGAATCCTCTGTGCTGCTGTGCATGGTGGACCTTGCTGCAGACATTATGTTACTCCTCCATAGGATGAGCGCATTCCTCTCCTGAATCCTCTGTGCTGCTGTGCATGGTGGACCGTGCTGCAGACATTATGTTACTCCTCCATAGGATGAGCGCATTCCTCTCCTGAATCCTCTGTGCTGCTGTGCATGGTGGACCGTGCTGCAGACATTATGTTACTCCTCCATAGGATGAGCGCATTCCTCTCCTGAATCCTCTGTGCTGCTGTGCATGGTGGACCGTGCTGCAGACATTATGTTACTCCTCCATAGGATGAGCGCATTCCTCTCCTGAATCCTCTGTGCTGCTGTGCATGGTGGACCGTGCTGCAGATATTATGTTACTCCTCCATAGGATGAGCGCATTCCTCTCCTGAATCCTCTGTGCTGCTGTGCATGGTGGACCGTGCTGCAGACATTGGGGCAAATTTACTTACCCGGCCCATTCGCGATCCAGCGGCGCGTTCTCTGCTCTGGATTCGGGTCCGGCCGGGATTCATGAAGGCAGTTCCTCCGCCGTCCACCAGGTGGCGCTGCTGCGCTGAAAATCATCTCCACGCGCCGGAATGCACCACCTCGGACCAGGTGAAGGTAAGCGGTCCCCAAGCGACACTTTTTCGGTTTTTAAATGCGGCGGTTTTTCCGAATACGTCGGGTTTTCGTTCGGCCACGCCCCCCGATTTCCGTCGCGCGCATGCCGGCGCCGATGCGCCACAATCCGATCGCGTGCGACACAATCCCGGGGCAATTCAGGTACAATCGGCGCAACTCGGAAATATTCGGGTAACACGTCGGGAAAACGCGATTCGGGCCCTTAGTAAATGACCCCCATTATGTTACTCCTCCATAGGATGAATTCCTCTCCTGAATCCTCTGTGCTGCTGTGCATGGTGGACCTTGCTGCAGACATTATGTTACTCCTCCATAGGATGAGCGCATTCCTCTCCTGAATCCTCTGTGCTGCTGTGCATGGTGGACCTTGCTGCAGACATTACGTTACTCCTCCATAGGATGAGCGCATTCCTCTCCTGAATCCTCTGTGCTGCTGTGCATGGTGGACCTTGCTGCAGACATTACGTTACTCCTCCATAGGATGAGCGCATTCCTCTCCTGAATCCTCTGTGCTGCTGTGCATGGTGGACCGTGCTGCAGACATTATGTTACTCCTCCATAGGATGAGCGCATTCCTCTCCTGAATCCTCTGTGCTGCTGTGCATGGTGGACCTTGCTGCAGACATTATGTTACTCCTCCATAGGATGAGCGCATTCCTCTCCTGAATCCTCTGTGCTGCTGTGCATGGTGGACCTTGCTGCAGACATTATGTTACTCCTCCATAGGATGAGCGCATTCCTCTCCTGAATCCTCTGTGCTGCTGTGCATGGTGGACCTTGCTGCAGACATTATGTTACTCCTCCATAGGATGAGCGCATTCCTCTCCTGAATCCTCTGTGCTGCTGTGCATGGTGGACCTTGCTGCAGACATCATGTTACTCCTCTATAGGATGAGCGCATTCCTCTCCTGAATCCTCTGTGCTGCTGTGCATGGTGGACCTTGCTGCAGACATTACGTTACTCCTCCATAGGATGAGCGCATTCCTCTCCTGAATCCTCTGTGCTGCTGTGCATGGTGGACCTTGCTGCAGACATTACGTTACTCCTCCATAGGATGAGCGCATTCCTCTCCTGAATCCTCTGTGCTGCTGTGCATGGTGGACCTTGCTGCAGACATTATGTTACTCCTCCATAGGATGAGCGCATTCCTCTCCTGAATCCTCTGTGCTGCTGTGCATGGTGGACCGTGCTGCAGACATTATGTTACTCCTCCATAGGATGAGCGCCTTCCTCTCCTGAATCCTCTGTGCTGCTGTGCATGGTTAACCTTGCTGCAGACATTATGTTACTCCTCCATAGGATGAGCGCATTCCTCTCCTGAATCCTCTGTGCTGCTGTGCATGCTGGACCTTGCTGCAGACATTACGTTACTCCTCCATAGGATGAGCGCATTCCTCTCCTGAATCCTCTGTGCTGCTGTGCATGGTGGACCGTGCTGCAGACATTATGTTACTCCTCCATAGGATGAGCGCATTCCTCTCCTGAATCCTCTGTGCTGCTGTGCATGGTGGACCTTGCTGCAGACATCATGTTACTCCTCTATAGGATGAGCGCATTCCTCTCCTGAATCCTCTGTGCTGCTGTGCATGGTGGACCGTGCTGCAGACATTATGTTACTCCTCCATAGGATGAGCGCATTCCTCTCCTGAATCCTCTGTGCTGCTGTGCATGGTGGACCTTGCTGCAGACATCATGTTACTCCTCCATAGGATGAGCGCATTCCTCTCCTGAATCCTCTGTGCTGCTGTGCATGGTGGACCGTGCTGCAGACATTATGTTACTCCTCCATAGGATGAGGGCATTCCTCTCCTGAATCCTCTGTACTGCTGTGCATGGTGGACCGTGCTGCAGACATTATGTTACTCCTCCATAGGATGAGGGCATTCCTCTCCTGAATCCTCTGTGCTGCTGTGCATGGTGGACCGTGCTGCAGACATCATGTTACTCCTCCATAGGATGAGCGCATTCCTCTCCTGAATCCTCTGTGCTGCTGTGCATGGTGGACCTTGCTGCAGACATTATGTTACTCCTCCATAGGATGAGCGCATTCCTCTCCTGAATCCTCTGTGCTGCTGTGCATGGTGGACCGTGCTGCAGACATTATGTTACTCCTCCATAGGATGAGCGCATTCCTCTCCTGAATCCTCTGTGCTGCTGTGCATGGTGGACCGTGCTGCAGACATTATGTTACTCCTCCATAGGATGAGCGCATTCCTCTCCTGAATCCTCTGTGCTGCTGTGCATGGTGGACCGTGCTGCAGACATTATGTTACTCCTCCATAGGATGAGCGCATTCCTCTCCTGAATCCTCTGTGCTGCTGTGCATGGTGGACCGTGCTGCAGATATTATGTTACTCCTCCATAGGATGAGCGCATTCCTCTCCTGAATCCTCTGTGCTGCTGTGCATGGTGGACCGTGCTGCAGACATTGGGGCAAATTTACTTACCCGGCCCATTCGCGATCCAGCGGCGCGTTCTCTGCTCTGGATTCGGGTCCGGCCGGGATTCATGAAGGCAGTTCCTCCGCCGTCCACCAGGTGGCGCTGCTGCGCTGAAAATCATCTCCACGCGCCGGAATGCACCACCTCGGACCAGGTGAAGGTAAGCGGTCCCCAAGCGACACTTTTTCGGTTTTTAAATGCGGCGGTTTTTCCGAATACGTCGGGTTTTCGTTCGGCCACGCCCCCCGATTTCCGTCGCGCGCATGCCGGCGCCGATGCGCCACAATCCGATCGCGTGCGACACAATCCCGGGGCAATTCAGGTACAATCGGCGCAACTCGGAAATATTCGGGTAACACGTCGGGAAAACGCGATTCGGGCCCTTAGTAAATGACCCCCATTATGTTACTCCTCCATAGGATGAATTCCTCTCCTGAATCCTCTGTGCTGCTGTGCATGGTGGACCTTGCTGCAGACATTATGTTACTCCTCCATAGGATGAGCGCATTCCTCTCCTGAATCCTCTGTGCTGCTGTGCATGGTGGACCTTGCTGCAGACATTACGTTACTCCTCCATAGGATGAGCGCATTCCTCTCCTGAATCCTCTGTGCTGCTGTGCATGGTGGACCTTGCTGCAGACATTACGTTACTCCTCCATAGGATGAGCGCATTCCTCTCCTGAATCCTCTGTGCTGCTGTGCATGGTGGACCGTGCTGCAGACATTATGTTACTCCTCCATAGGATGAGCGCATTCCTCTCCTGAATCCTCTGTGCTGCTGTGCATGGTGGACCTTGCTGCAGACATTATGTTACTCCTCCATAGGATGAGCGCATTCCTCTCCTGAATCCTCTGTGCTGCTGTGCATGCTGGACCTTGCTGCAGACATTACGTTACTCCTCCATAGGATGAGCCCATTCCTCTCCTGAATCCTCTGTGCTGCTGTGCATGGTGGACCTTGCTGCAGACATTATGTTACTCCTCCATAGGATGAGCGCATTCCTCTCCTGAATCCTCTGTGCTGCTGTGCATGGTGGACCTTGCTGCAGACATTATGTTACTCCTCCATAGGATGAGCGCATTCCTCTCCTGAATCCTCTGTGCTGCTGTGCATGGTGGACCTTGCTGCAGACATCATGTTACTCCTCTATAGGATGAGCGCATTCCTCTCCTGAATCCTCTGTGCTGCTGTGCATGGTGGACCTTGCTGCAGACATTACGTTACTCCTCCATAGGATGAGCGCATTCCTCTCCTGAATCCTCTGTGCTGCTGTGCATGGTGGACCTTGCTGCAGACATTACGTTACTCCTCCATAGGATGAGCGCATTCCTCTCCTGAATCCTCTGTGCTGCTGTGCATGGTGGACCTTGCTGCAGACATTATGTTACTCCTCCATAGGATGAGCGCATTCCTCTCCTGAATCCTCTGTGCTGCTGTGCATGGTGGACCGTGCTGCAGACATTATGTTACTCCTCCATAGGATGAGCGCCTTCCTCTCCTGAATCCTCTGTGCTGCTGTGCATGGTTAACCTTGCTGCAGACATTATGTTACTCCTCCATAGGATGAGCGCATTCCTCTCCTGAATCCTCTGTGCTGCTGTGCATGCTGGACCTTGCTGCAGACATTACGTTACTCCTCCATAGGATGAGCGCATTCCTCTCCTGAATCCTCTGTGCTGCTGTGCATGGTGGACCGTGCTGCAGACATTATGTTACTCCTCCATAGGATGAGCGCATTCCTCTCCTGAATCCTCTGTGCTGCTGTGCATGGTGGACCTTGCTGCAGACATCATGTTACTCCTCTATAGGATGAGCGCATTCCTCTCCTGAATCCTCTGTGCTGCTGTGCATGGTGGACCTTGCTGCAGACATTACGTTACTCCTCCATAGGATGAGCGCATTCCTCTCCTGAATCCTCTGTGCTGCTGTGCATGGTGGACCGTGCTGCAGACATTATGTTACTCCTCCATAGGATGAGCGCCTTCCTCTCCTGAATCCTCTGTGCTGCTGTGCATGGTGGACCTTGCTGCAGACATTATGTTACTCCTCCATAGGATGAGCGCATTCCTCTCCTGAATCCTCTGTGCTGCTGTGCATGCTGGACCTTGCTGCAGACATTACGTTACTCCTCCATAGGATGAGCGCATTCCTCTCCTGAATCCTCTGTGCTGCTGTGCATGGTGGACCGTGCTGCAGACATTATGTTACTCCTCCATAGGATGAGCGCCTTCCTCTCCTGAATCCTCTGTGCTGCTGTGCATGGTGGACCTTGCTGCAGACATTATGTTACTCCTCCATAGGATGAGCACATTCCTCTCCTGAATCCTCTGTGCTGCTGTGCATGGTGGACCGTGCTGCAGACATTGGGGCAGATTTATCATGCAGTCTGAAAGTCAGAATATTTCCAGTTGCCCATGGCAACCAATCACAGCTCCCCTTTAAAATATTCATGAGCACTGGTGAAATGAAAGCTGAGCTGTGATTGGTTGCCATGGGCAACTGGAAATATTCTGACTTTCAGACTGCTTGATAAATCTGCCCCATTATGTTACTCCTCCATAGGATGAGCGCATTCCTCTCCTGAATCCTCTGTGCTGCTGTGCATGGTGGACCTTGCTGCAGACATTATGTTACTCCTCCATAGGATGAGCGCATTCCTCTCCTGAATCCTCTGTGCTGCTGTGCATGGTGGACCTTGCTGCAGACATTATGTTACTCCTCCATAGGATGAGCGCATTCCTCTCCTGAATCCTCTGTGCTGCTGTGCATGGTGGACCTTGCTGCAGACATTATGTTACTCCTCCATAGGATGAGCGCATTCCTCTCCTGAATCCTCTGTGCTGCTGTGCATGGTGGACCTTGCTGCAGACATTATGTTACTCCTCCATAGGATGAGCGCATTCCTCTCCTGAATCCTCTGTGCTGCTGTGCATGGTGGACCTTGCTGCAGACATTATGTTACTCCTCCATAGGATGAGCGCATTCCTCTCCTGAATCCTCTGTGCTGCTGTGCATGGTGGACCTTGCTGCAGACATTACGTTACTCCTCCATAGGATGAGCGCATTCCTCTCCTGAATCCTCTGTGCTGCTGTGCATGGTGGACCGTGCTGCAGACATTGGGGGTCATTTACTAAGGGCCCGATTCGCGTTTTCCCGACGTGTTACCCGAATATTTCCGATTTGCGCCGCTTGTACATGAATTGCCCCGGGTTTTTGGCGCACGCGATCGGATTGTGGCGCATCGGGGCCGGCATGCGCGCGACAGAAATCGGGGGGCGTGGCCGAACGAAAACCCGACGTATTCGGAAAAACCGCCGCATTTAAAAACCGAAAATGTGTCGCTTGGGGAGCGCTCACCTTCACCTTCTATGGGATGGTGCATTCCGGGGCGTTAAGATTATTTTCGGCGCTGCAGCGCCACCTGGTGGACGGCGGAGGAACTACCATCTTAAATCCCAGCCGGACCCGAATCCTGTGCAGAGAACGCGCCGCTGGATCGCGAATGGGCCGGGTAAGTAAATGTGCCCCATTATGTTACTCCTCCATAGGATGAGCGCATTCCTCTCCTGAATCCTCTGTGCTGCTGTGCATGGTGGACCTTGCTGCAGACATCATGTTACTCCTCCATAGGATGAGCGCATTCCTCTCCTGAATCCTCTGTGCTGCTGTGCATGGTGGACCTTGCTGCAGACATTACGTTACTCCTCCATAGGATGAGCGCATTCCTCTCCTGAATCCTCTGTGCTGCTGTGCATGGTGGACCTTGCTGCAGACATCATGTTACTCCTCCATAGGATGAGCGCATTCCTCTCCTGAATCCTCTGTGCTGCTGTGCATGGTGGACCTTGCTGCAGACATTATGTTACTCCTCCATAGGATGAGCGCATTCCTCTCCTGAATCCTCTGTGCTGCTGTGCATGGTGGACCTTGCTGCAGATATTATGTTACTCCTCCATAGGATGAGCGCCTTCCTCTCCTGAATCCTCTGTGCTGCTGTGCATGGTGGACCTTGCTGCAGATATTATGTTACTCCTCCATAGGATGAGCGCATTCCTCTCCTGAATCCTCTGTGCTGCTGTGCATGGTGGACCTTGCTGCAGACATTATGTTACTCCTCCATAGGATGAGCGCATTCCTCTCCTGAATCCTCTGTGCTGCTGTGCATGGTGGACCGTGCTGCAGATATTATGTTACTCCTCCATAGGATGAGCGCATTCCTCTCCTGAATCCTCTGTGCTGCTGTGCATGGTGGACCGTGCTGCAGACATTACGTTTCTCCTCCATAGGATGAGGGCATTCCTCTCCTGAATCCTCTGTGCTGCTGTGCATGGTGGACCGTGCTGCAGACATTGGGGGTCATTTACTAAGGGCCCGATTCGCGTTTTCCCGACGTGTTACCCGAATATTTCCGATTTGCGCCGCTTGTACATGAATTGCACCGGGTTTTTGGCGCACGCGATCGGATTGTGGCGCATCGGGGCCGGCATGCGCGCGACAGAAATCGGGGGGCGTGGCCGAACGAAAACCCGACGTATTCGGAAAAACCGCCGCATTTAAAAACCGAAAATGTGTCGCTTGGGGAGCGCTCACCTTCACCTTCTATGGGATGGTGCATTACGGGGCGTTAAGATTATTTTCGGCGCTGCAGCGCCACCTGGTGGACGGCGGAGAAACTACCATCTTAAATCCCAGCCGGACTCGAATCCTGTGCAGAGAACGCGCCGCTGGATCGCGAATGGGCCGGGTAAGTAAATGTGCCCCATTATGTTACTCCTCCATAGGATGAGCGCATTCCTCTCCTGAATCTTCTGTGCTGCTGTGCATGGTGGACCTTGCTGCAGACATTATGTTACTCCTCCATAGGATGAGCGCATTCCTCTCCTGAATCCTCTGTGCTGCTGTGCATGGTGGACCTTGCTGCAGACATTATGTTACTCCTCCATAGGATGAGCGCATTCCTCTCCTGAATCCTCTGTGCTGCTGTGCATGGTGGACCTTGCTGCAGACATTATGTTACTCCTCCATAGGATGAGCGCATTCCTCTCCTGAATCCTCTGTGCTGCTGTGCATGGTGGACCTTGCTGCAGACATTCTGTTACTCCTCCATAGGATGAGCGCATTCCTCTCCTGAATCCTCTGTGCTGCTGTGCATGGTGGACCTTGCTGCAGACATTACGTTACTCCTCCATAGGATGAGCGCATTCCTCTCCTGAATCCTCTGTGCTGCTGTGCATGGTGGACCTTGCTGCAGACATTATGTTACTCCTCCATAGGATGAGCGCATTCCTCTCCTGAATCCTCTGTGCTGCTGTGCATGGTGGACCTTGCTGCAGACATTATGTTACTCCTCCATAGGATGAGCGCATTCCTCTCCTGAATCCTCTGTGCTGCTGTGCATGGTGGACCGTGCTGCAGACATTATGTTACTCCTCCATAGGATGAGCGCATTCCTCTCCTGAATCCTCTGTGCTGCTGTGCATGGTGGACCTTGCTGCAGACATTATGTTACTCCTCCATAGGATGAGCGCATTCCTCTCCTGAATCCTCTGTGCTGCTGTGCATGGTGGACCTCGCTGCAGACATTATGTTACTCCTCCATAGGATGAGCGCATTCCTCTCCTGAATCCTCTGTGCTGCTGTGCATGGTGGACCTTGCTGCAGATATTATGTTACTCCTCCATAGGATGAGCGCATTCCTCTCCTGAATCCTCTGTGCTGCTGTGCATGGTGGACCGTGCTGCAGACATTATGTTACTCCTCCATAGGATGAGCGCATTCCTCTCCTGAATCCTCTGTGCTGCTGTGCATGGTGGACCTTGCTGCAGACATTATGTTACTCCTCCATAGGATGAGCGCATTCCTCTCCTGAATCCTCTGTGCTGCTGTGCATGGTGGACCTTGCTGCAGACATTATGTTACTCCTCCATAGGATGAGCGCATTCCTCTCCTGAATCCTCTGTGCTGCTGTGCATGGTGGACCTTGCTGCAGATATTATGTTACTCCTCCATAGGATGAGCGCATTCCTCTCCTGAATCCTCTGTGCTGCTGTGCATGGTGGACCTTGCTGCAGACATTATGTTACTCCTCCATAGGATGAGCGCATTCCTCTCCTGAATCCTCTGTGCTGCTGTGCATGGTGGACCTTGCTGCAGATATTATGTTACTCCTCCATAGGATGAGCGCATTCCTCTCCTGAATCCTCTGTGCTGCTGTGCATGGTGGACCTTGCTGCAGACATTACGTTACTCCTCCATAGGATGAGCGCATTCCTCTCCTGAATCCTCTGTGCTGCTGTGGACCCCGCTCCATCTCCTGAATAGATCAGAGCCGCAGTGATACATTGTAATTCCACTTCCCGCCAGCAGATGGCGCCAGAGACCGGAAGAAGCGTCAGGAAGCGGCCAGCAATGGAGGCGCCGGAGGAGAGAGCGGGGGAGGAGGAGCCACCGGGCAGCGGGGAGGAGGAGCTACCGGGACCGGACAGCGGGGAGGAGGAGCTACCGGGACCGGACAGCGGGGAGGAGGAGCTACTGGTACCGGACAGCGGGGAGGAGCCACCGGGACCGGAGAGCGGGGAGGAGCTACCGGAGAGCGGGGAGGAGCCACCGGGACCGGACAGCGGGGAGGAGCCACCAGGACCGGGCAGCGGGGAGGAGCTACCGGAGAGCGGGGAGGAGCCACCGGGACCGGAGAGCGGGGAGGAGCCACCGGCCTTCCAGGTGAGAGGAGAGTGGAGCATGCTGGGAGATGGGATCATGTACAGGATAGACAATCCCATCACAGGGTGATAACAGGACCCCCCCATATCATAAATACAGCACCAGGACCATGATCATAACCTAAATACAGTACAAGTACCAACACCATACCCTCAATACAGCACCAGAGCCAACACCATACCCTCAATACAGCACCAGAGCCAGGATCATACCAGAAATACAGCACCAGAACCAGGATCATACCCTCAATACAGCGCCAGAGCCAGGATCATACCAGAAATACAGCACCAGAACCAGGATCATACCAGAAATACAGCGCCAGAGCCAGGATCATACCAGAAATACAGCACCAGAACCAGGATCATACCAGAAATACAGCGCCAGAGCCAGGATCATACCAGAAATACAGCACCAGAACCAGGATCATACCAGAAATACAGCGCCAGAGCCAGGATCATACCAGAAATACAGCACCAGAACCAGGATCATACCAGAAATACAGCGCCAGAGCCAGGATCATACCAGAAATACAGCACCAGAACCAGGATCATACCAGAAATACAGCGCCAGAGCCAGGATCATACCAGAAATACAGCACCAGAACCAGGATCATACCAGAAATACAGCGCCAGAGCCAGGATCATACCAGAAATACAGCACCAGAACCAGGATCATACCAGAAATACAGCGCCAGAGCCAGGATCATACCAGAAATACAGCACCAGAACCAGGATCATACCAGAAATACAGCACCAGAGCCAGGATCATACCAGAAATACAGCACCAGAACCAGGATCATACCAGAAATACAGCGCCAGAGCCAGGATCATACCAGAAATACAGCACCAGAACCAGGATCATACCAGAAATACAGCGCCAGAGCCAGGATCATACCAGAAATACAGCACCAGAACCAGGATCATACCAGAAATACAGCACCAGAACCAGGATCATACCAGAAATACAGCGCCGGAGCCAGGATCATACCAGAAATACAGCACCAGAACCAGGATCATACCAGAAATACAGCACCAGAACCAGGATCATACCAGAAATACAGCGCCAGAGCCAGGATCATACCAGAAATACAGCACCAGAACCAGGATCATACCAGAAATACAGCGCCAGAGCCAGGATCATACCAGAAATACAGCACCAGAACCAGGATCATACCAGAAATACAGCGCCGGAGCCAGGATCATACCAGAAATACAGCACCAGAACCAGGATCATACCAGAAATACAGCACCAGAGCCAGGATCATACCAGAAATACAGCGCCAGAGCCAGGATCATACCAGAAATACAGCACCAGAACCAGGATCATACCAGAAATACAGCACCAGAGCCAGGATCATACCAGAAATACAGCACCAGAACCAGGATCATACCAGAAATACAGCGCCAGAGCCAGGATCATACCAGAAATACAGCGCCAGAGCCAGGATCATACCAGAAATACAGCACCAGAACCAGGATCATACCAGAAATACAGCGCCAGAGCCAGGATCATACCAGAAATACAGCGCCAGAGCCAGGATCATACCAGAAATACAGCACCAGAACCAGGATCATACCAGAAATACAGCACCAGAGCCAGGATCATACCAGAAATACAGCGCCAGAACCAGGATCATACCAGAAATACAGCACCAGAGCCAGGATCATACCAGAAATACAGCACCAGAACCAGGATCATACCAGAAATACAGCGCCAGAGCCAGGATCATACCAGAAATACAGCGCCAGAGCCAGGATCATACCAGAAATACAGCACCAGAACCAGGATCATACCAGAAATACAGCACCAGAGCCAGGATCATACCAGAAATACAGCGCCAGAGCCAGGATCATACCAGAAATACAGCGCCAGAGCCAGGATCATACCAGAAATACAGCACCAGAGCCAGGATCATACCAGAAATACTGAGCCCGCCCCCCTGTAGCTGGTAGTTACGGAGCCCGCCCCCTGTAGCCAGTAGTTACGGAGCCCACCCCCCTGTAGCCGGTAGTTACGGAGCCCGCCCCCTGTAGCCGGTAGTTACGGAGCCCGCCCCCTGTAGCCGGTAGTTATGGAGCCCGCCCCCTGTAGCCGGTAGTTACGGAGCCCGCCCCCTGTAGCCGGTAGTTACGGAGCCCACCCCCCTGTAGCCGGTAGTTACGGAGCCCGCCCCCTGTAGCCGGTAGTTACGGAGCCCGCCCCCTGTAGCTGGTAGTTACGGAGCCCGCCCCCTGTAGCCGGTAGACTCGGAGCCCGCCCCCCGTAGCCGGTAGACTCGGAGCCCGCCCCCTGTAGCTGGTAGTTACGGAGCCCGCCCCCTGTAGCTGGTAGTTACGGAGCCCACCCCCTGTAGCCGGTAGTTACGGAGCCCACCCCCCTGTAGCCGGTAGACTTGGAGCCCGCCCCCTGTAGCCGGTAGACTCGGAGCCCGCCCCCTGTAGCCGGTAGTTACGGAGCCCGCCCCCTGTAGCCGGTAGACTTGGAGCCCGCCCCCTGTAGCTGGTAGTTACGGAGCCCGCCCCCTGTAGCCGGTAGACTTGGAGCCCGCCCCCTGTAGCTGGTAGTTACGGAGCCCGCCCCCTGTAGCCGGTAGTTACGGAGCCCGCCCCCTGTAGCTGGTAGTTACGGAGCCCGCCCCCTGTAGCCGGTAGACTCGGAGCCCGCCCCCCGTAGCCGGTAGACTCGGAGCCCGCCCCCCGTAGCCGGTAGACTCGGAGCCCGCCCCCTGTAGCTGGTAGTTACGGAGCCCGCCCCCTGTAGCTGGTAGTTACGGAGCCCGCCCCCTGTAGCTGGTAGTTACGGAGCCCACCCCCTGTAGCCGGTAGTTACGGAGCCCACCCCCCTGTAGCCGGTAGACTTGGAGCCCGCCCCCTGTAGCCGGTAGACTCGGAGCCCGCCCCCTGTAGCCGGTAGTTACGGAGCCCGCCCCCTGTAGCCGGTAGACTTGGAGCCCGCCCCCTGTAGCTGGTAGTTACGGAGCCCGCCCCCTGTAGCCGGTAGTTACGGAGCCCACCCCCTGTAGCCGGTAGTTACGGAGCCCACCCCCTGTAGCCGGTAGTTACGGAGCCCACCCCCTGTAGCCGGTAGTTACGGAGCCCACCCCCCTGTAGCCGGTAGACTTGGAGCCCGCCCCCTGTAGCCGGTAGACTCGGAGCCCGCCCCCTGTAGCTGGTAGTTACGGAGCCCGCCCCCTGTAGCCGGTAGACTTGGAGCCCGCCCCCTGTAGCTGGTAGTTACGGAGCCCGCCCCCTGTAGCTGGTAGTTACGGAGCCCGCCCCCTGTAGCCGGTAGACTTGGAGCCCACCCCCCTGTAGCTGGTAGTTACGGAGCCCGCCCTCGGTAGCCGGTTGTCACAGTGCCAGAAGCTTATTGAGCCGGAGAAGACAGTTGTATCCCACCCCTGTGCACAGCTGATCACATGAAAGGTGTAAATGGGGACAGAGCCCCGGCTGTATATAGACCGACATCCCTCTCACATTATACACCTGATCCCCTATGAGAGGTATAAAGGGGCTCCTGTCTCTCTCTTGCACAGTATGCAGAATATCAGCTGTAGGGGCGGGGCTGTGACTACTCTTGTCTCTCTCTCTTGCACAGTATGCAGCCTATCAGCTGTAGGGGCGGAGCTGTGACTACTCTTGTCTCTCTCTTGCACAGTATACAGCCTATTAGCTGTAGGGGCGGAGCTGTGACTACTCTTGTCTCTCTCTTGCACAGTATACAGCCTATCAGCTGTAGGGGCGGGGCTGTGACTACTCTTGTCTCTCTCTTGCACAGTATACAGCCTATCAGCTGTAGGGGCGGGGCTGTGACTACTCTTGTCTCTCTCTTGCACAGTATGCAGAATATCAGCTGTAGGGGCGGGGCTGTGACTACTCTTGTCTCTCTCTTGCACAGTATACAGCCTATCAGCTGTAGGGGCGGAGCTGTGACTACTCTTGTCTCTCTCTTGCACAGTATACAGCCTATCAGCTGTAGGGGCGGAGCTGTGACTACTCTTGTCTCTCTCTTGCACAGTATGCAGAATATCAGCTGTAGGGGCGGAGCTGTGACTACTCTTGTCTCTCTCTTGCACAGTATACAGCCTATCAGCTGTCGGGGCGGAGCTGTGACTACTCTTGTCTCTCTCTTGCACAGTATACAGCCTATCAGCTGTAGGGGCGGGGCTGTGACTACTCTTGTCTCTCTCTTGCACAGTATACAGCCTATCAGCTGTAGGGGCGGGGCTGTGACTACTCTTGTCTCTCTCTTGCACAGTATACAGCCTATCAGCTGTAGGGGCGGAGCTGTGACTACTCTTGTCTCTCTCTTGCACAGTATACAGCCTATCAGCTGTGAGAGGTATAAAGGGGCGGAGCTGTGACTACTCTTGTCTCTCTCTTGCACAGTATACAGCCTATCAGCTGTAGGGGCGGAGCTGTGACTACTCTTGTCTCTCTCTTGCACAGTATACAGCCTATCAGCTGTAGGGGCGGAGCTGTGACTACTCTTGTCTCTCTCTTGCACAGTATACAGCCTATCAGCTGTAGGGGCGGGGCTGTGACTACTCTTGTCTCTCTCTTGCACAGTATACAGCCTATCAGCTGTAGGGGCGGAGCTGTGACTACTCTTGTCTCTCTCTTGCACAGTATACAGCCTATCAGCTGTAGGGGCGGAGCTGTGACTACTCTTGTCTCTCTCTTGCACAGTATACAGCCTATCAGCTGTAGGGGCGGAGCTGTGACCACTCTTGTCTCTCTCTTGCACAGTATACAGCCTATCAGCTATAGGGGCGGAGCTGTGACTACTCTTGTCTCTCTCTTGCACAGTATACAGCCTATCAGCTGTAGGGGCGGAGCTGTGACTACTCTTGTCTCTCTCTTGCACAGTATGCAGAATATCAGCTGTAGGGGCGGGGCTGTGACTACTCTTGTCTCTCTCTTGCACAGTATACAGCCTATCAGCTGTAGGGGCGGAGCTGTGACTACTCTTGTCTCTCTCTTGCACAGTATACAGCCTATCAGCTGTGAGAGGTATAAAGGGGCGGAGCTGTGACTACTCTTGTCTCTCTCTTGCACAGTATACAGCCTATCAGCTGTAGGGGCGGGGCTGTGACTACTCTTGTCTCTCTCTTGCACAGTATACAGCCTCTCAGCTGTAGGGGCGGAGCTGTGACTACTCTTGTCTCTCTCTTGCACAGTATACAGCCTATCAGCTGTGAGAGGTATAAAGGGGCGGAGCTGTGACTACTCTTGTCTCTCTCTTGCACAGTACACGTCTGATCCGGTCGCTGGTCCTGGGGCAGAGATGGACCCGAGTGAAGTCACCATCCAGGGCTGTGAGTGCCAGGGTGCCCTCTGCTGCCCGGGGGTGTGCGCCTGCCTGCCGCATGGTGACAATTACTGCGAGCGCCGGCTGCTCAGCGCCCAGAAGCCCGTCCTGGAGTGTAACGTCCTGTGCCGCTGCGGCGAATCCTGCGCCAACCGAGAGACTCAGCGAGGACAGCAGTGGCAGCTCCAGGTGTGCCCGGTGCCAGGGAAGGGCTGGGGTGTCCGCACGCTGGAGAGCATAGCCAGCGGCCGCTATGTCTGTGAGTATGTGGGTGAGATCCTGGGTGCGGAGGAGGCCCGGCGCAGGATACGGGCACAGCACCCCGGTGCCAGTAACTACATCATCGCTGTGCGGGAGCATCTACACAGCGGGCACACCCTGCACACCTATGTAGACCCCACCTACAAGGGCAACATCGGACGCTTCCTGAACCACTCGTGTCAGCCTAACCTAGTCATGGTGCCAGTCCGTACCCACTCCATGGTGCCCAGGCTGGCGCTGTTCGCTGCCCGCGATATACAGGCTGGCGAGGAGCTGTGCTACGATTATTCAGGAATGGCATTCAATATTATCCCTGAGAGCGGGCACCAACCGGGCAAAGAGGAGGACACGAGCCGGCACAGGAAGAAGTGTCTGTGTGGCACTGCCCCCTGCACTGGGTACCTGCCCTATGATGCCACGCTCTACACTGCAACATAGACCCCTCTCATGCCAACCTGTGTCTGCCCGCCGCACACAGCCGCAATACCTGTACAAATTGTACAGATATCTCAAGGTTTGTGGGTGACGCCAGATACAATCCAATCTCAGGACACAACACAAGGAACTGGAGGAGGATTGTAAGGACTTTCTCAAGATGCAACCAGATTGTATCTGATCTCAGGATCCGGCACAATAATTTTTCTGTTGTGCCATTTGTGCAATTAAAATCTGAAGGAGATTGGTGAAATCTCATCTTTCCAATTACCGTATAATAATGCATATGGGTAAATGATATGACATATTGGGGAATTATTGTAATTCATCGCTGGACTGTATTTTAGATTGTATCATTAACCCTACGGGAGATTGGAGAGATCTGATCTGGGCAATCATAGTAATCCAGGTGGCCGGAACTTTTATTTGGTCGCTTCAATTACATCTCCTTGTTTGCACAATTTAAAATCAGGGAGAGATTGTACATATCAGATCCGCCCAATCTTCTGCAGATTACGTGATGAGCAGTGATTTACAATTTTATATAATGATCTGAATGGTCAAGGTTGTGCAGATCAGATCTTCCCAATCATAATGAAGCAGCTGATAGGTCCGTCCATGTTACTCTCAAATCTGCAAAACATTGGTTAGATCACATCTGTGCAACCATAAAAACCCAATTGCATTGGAGATGTCCCTGTGTCTCCCATTCATTGCATCAATCTTTTTTTGTGATATCTGGGGCAGATTGGCGAGATCTGGTCTGTGCAATCCTATCAATCCAGCTGGATATCAGAAGTTCCATGTTGTCAGAGGGGTTACTGTAGCTGCCGTTCATTGTGATGGTCATGGTGAACCTGTTCTGGTACCAAGTGGACCCCCGGTTCCGGCAGCTTCTATACATCCTGCCCCTCCCCCATCTCTATAGGCGCTCGCTGCGCACTGAACCTCTTTGTTCCCTAACACAATGTAACGCATCTCCTCCTGCGCTGGGCCGATCCTGCAGCTGCAGCTACTTATTATAGCTCAGGGGGCGGCAGCACATCCTCCCCCAGAAATCTTATCCCCCCCCCCCCAACCGCTGACACATAGAAGCAAATCACAAAATAAACTTTATTAACACTACCTCTGTACAGCGCAATAAAGCAGAGCAGTGTGCGACATTGGGCCCTGGTTCTGTGCTGGCATCATCCCCCCCCCCCCCCCCCTGGTGGTCCTTGGTACTGCCTGGCATCATCCCCTCCCTGGTCTGTTGGTCCTTGGTACTGCCTGGCATCATCCCCTCCCTGGTCTGGTAATCCTTGGTACTGCCTGGCATCATCCCCTCCCTGGCCTGTGGTCCTTGGTACTGCCTGGCATCATCCCCCCCCTGGTCTGGTGGTCCTTGGTACTGCCTGGCATCATCCCCTCCCTGGTCTGTTGGTCCTTGGTACTGCCTGGCATCATCCCCTCCCTGGTCTGGTAATCCTTGGTACTGCCTGGCATCATCCCCTCCCTGGCCTGTGGTCCTTGGTACTGCCTGGCATCATACCCCCCCTGGTCTGGTGGTCCTTGGTACTGCCTGGCATCATCCCCTCCCTGGCCTGTGGTCCTTGGTACTGCCTGGCATCATCCCCTCCCTGGCCTGTGGTCCTTTGGTACTGCCTGGCATCATCCCCTCCCTGGTCTGGTGGTCCTTGGTACTGCCTGGCATCATCCCCTCCCTGGCCTGGTGGTCCTTGGTACTGCCTGGCATCATCCCCTCCCTGGTCTGGTGGTCCTTGGTACTGCCTGGCATCATCCCCCCCCTGGCCTGGTGGTCCTTGGTACTGCCTGGCATCATCCCCTCCCTGGCCTGGTGGTCCTTGGTACTGCCTGGCATCATCCCCTCCCTGGCCTGGTGGTCCTTGGTACTGCCTGGCATCATCCCCCCCTGGCCTGGTGGTCCTTGGTACTGCCTGGCATCATCCCCCTCCCTGGTCTGGTAATCCTTGGTACTGCCTGGCATCATCCCCCCCCTGGCCTGGTGGTCCTTGGTACTGCCTGGCATCATCCCCCTCCCTGGTCTGGTAATCCTTGGTACTGCCTGGCATCATCCCCTCCCTGGTCTGGTGGTCCTTGGTACTGCCTGGCATCATCCCCTCCCTGATCTGGTAATCCTTGGTACTGCCTGGCATCATCCCCTCCCTGGTCTGGTGGTCCTTGGTACTGCCTGGCATCATCCCCTCCCTGGTCTGGTGGTCCTTGGTACTGCCTGGCATCATCCCCCCCCCTGGCCTGGTGGTCCTTGGTACTGCCTGGCATCATCCCCTCCCTGGCCTGGTGGTCCTTGGTACTGCCTGGCATCATCCCCTCCCTGGCCTGGTGGTCCTTGGTACTGCCTGGCTTCATCCCCTCCCTGGCCTGGTGGTCATTGGTACTGCCTGGCATCATCCCCCCCCTGGCCTGGTGGTCCTTGGTACTGCCTGGTATCATCCCCCCCAGGCCTGGAGGTCCTTGGTACTGCCTGGCATCATCCCCTCCCCTCTGACCTGGTGGTCCCTGGTACTGCCTGGCATCATCCCCTCCCTGGTCTGGTGGTCCTTGGTAGTGCCTGGCATCATCCCCCCCCTGGCCTGGTGGCCCTTGGTACTGCCTGGTATCATCCCCCCCAGGCCTGGAGGTCCTTGGTACTGCCTGGCATCATCCCCTCCCTGGTCTGGTGGTGCTTGGTACTGCCTGGTATCATCCCCTCCCTGGCCTGTGGTCCTTGGTACTGCCTGGTATCATCCCCCCCAGGCCTGGAGGTCCTTGGTACTGCCTGGCATCATCCCCTCCCTGGCCTGTTGGTCCTTGGTACTGCCTGGCATCATCCCCTCCCTGGCCTGGTGGTCCTTGGTACTGCCTGGTATCATCCCCTCCCCTCTGACCTGGTGGTCCCTGGTACTGCCTGGCATCATCCCCTCCCTGGCCTGGTGGTGCTTGGTACTCTTCCCCCCCCATCCTGGCAGTCCATGGTGCACAAATGGCATCAGCTCCCCCCGTCCTGGCAGTCCTTGGTGCACCCACCCCGCCCTGGCAGTCCCCCTGGCCTCAGCTCCCCCCTGTCCTGGCAGTCCTTGGTGCACCCCTGGCATCAGCTCCCCCTGTCCTGGCAGTCCTTGGTGCACCCCTGGCATCAGCTCCCCCTGTCCTGGCAGTCCTTGGTGCACCCCTGGCATCAGCTCCCCCTGTCCTGGCAGTCCTTGGTGCCTCCCTGGCATCAGCTCCCCCCTGTCCTGGCAGTCCTTGGTGCCTCCCTGGCATCAGCTCCCCCCTGTCCTGGCAGTCCTTGGTACACCCCTGGCATCAGCTCCCCCTGTCCTGGCAGTCCTTGGTGCACCCCTGGCATCAGCTCCCCCTGTCCTGGCAGTCCTTGGTGCCTCCCTGGCATCAGCTCCCCCCTGTCCTGGCAGTCCTTGGTGCCTCCCTGGCATCAGCTCCCCCCTGTCCTGGCAGTCCTTGGTACACCCCTGGCATCAGCTCCCCCTGTCCTGGCAGTCCTTGGTGCCTCCCTGGCATCAGCTCCCCCTGTCCTGGCAGTCCTTGGTGCACCCCTGCCCTCAGCTCCCCCCCTGTCCTGGCAGTCCTTGGTGCACCCCTGCCCTCAGCTCCTGGCATTGGGCCGCCCCGTGCTATGCGGTGCCCATCGCGCAGCGGAATCCGAGGTTGGAGGAGGAGCTATCCGGGGTGTTCTGACTCCGTGCGGCGCAGCGGTATCTGTAGCAGTACGACTACCGGGAGAAAGGAGGAGATCAGAAGTGGTTGTATTACAGATCTCTGCTTCTTGTCAGCAAATACAAGCATTTTTGACAGCTGAGAGTTTGTTACAATGTATCAGAACAGGTGGAAATACATCAGGAGTTAAGAGCAAAGATTTGTTCTCCAGCAGTAAACTTCCCATGGTTGTAACCAGTCTCATGTAACATAGACTCAGCTGTATGTATTCCAGGATTGTAGCTTCACCAAATGCACTGGGGGCGTCTCCTAACACTGCTGTGCTCTTAGGTCCCTGCATTTATCTTCTGCACTCCCCTCTCCTACAAACTGAGTACAGAATAGAGTAGGCTTCTGGCTGAATACTACAGATGCTGTGAAGCAGCTATGAACAGAGCACAGCAGTGTGAGGACACGCCCCCAGTGCACTTTGAGTAGCTACAATCCTGGAATGTAAATTCATATATCACAGTCCTGCTGCTACTATAGCATACACAGCGCTGTGTCTGACCCTCACCTTGTGGCACATGTAGGAGCCGCCTTTCTTCACTTTGTCCTTTCCTGAGCTCGGACCTTTCTGTGAAAGATAAAGTCAAAGAATAAGCGATGTTCGTCCCGAGGTCGGGATTTAAAGGGCAACTTCACTTTTGCTAGAAATGTCTGTTTCTTTGTGAAGCAATGTCCTGCCGTGTCCTGCTGTGCCCCCCATGCTTTACACTGCAGCTTTATCCTGCACAGAAACATCCTGGAAGTAAAGAACGACAGCGACGAGGGATTAAAGTGCAGCTCTAACCCCAACCCCCAGAGGGCATCTGACTCCACAACTAGGAGAAGCAGCGCTGCAGTGTAAAGCCAGTGCTCAGAGCATACGGGTCCTGTGACTTACATCACACTTAATACTTTGGACCCGCTACAACTTCCTGAGGAACCCAAAGTCTCACCGGGTTATGAGCCTCGTCCACAGTGTGCTGGGTGCTCCACCAGTCAGAGGTCCATTCCCAGGCGTTCCCCACCATATTATACAGACCGTAACCATTAGGAGGGAAAGCCGTGACCTGGAGGAGAGGCAAGACAGTAATGTCATGTACACAGTGACTGCACCAGCAGCAGAATAGTGAGTGCAGCTCTGGGGTATAATACAGGATGTAACTCAGGATCAGTACAAGATAAGCAATGTCATGTATGTACACAGTGACTGCACCAGCAGAATAGTGAGTGCAGCTCTAGAGTATAATACAGGATGTAACTCAGGATCAGTACAGGATAAGTAATGTCATGTATGTACACAGTGACTCCACCAGCAGCAGAATAGTGAGTGCAGCTCTGGGGTATAATACAGGATGTAACTCAGGATCAGTACAGGATAAGTAATGTCATGTATGTACACAGTGACTGCACCAGCAGCAGAATAGTGAGTGCAGCTCTGGGGTATAATACAGGATGTAACTCAGGATCAGTACAGGATAAGTAATGTCATGTATGTACACAGTGACTGCACCAGCAGCAGAATAGTGAGTGCAGCTCTGGGGTATAATACAGGATGTAACTCAGGATCAGTACAGGATAAGTAATGTCATGTATGTACACAGTGACTGCACCAGCAGCAGAATAGTGAGTGCAGCTCTGGAGTATAATACAGGATGTAACTCAGGCTCAGTACAGGATAAGTAATGTCATGTATGTACACAGTGACTGCACCAGCAGCAGAATAGTGAGTGCAGCTCTGGGGTATAATACAGGATGTAACTCAGGATCAGTACAGGATAAGTAATGTCATGTATGTACACAGTGACTGCACCAGCAGCAGAATAGTGAGTGCAGCTCTGGAGTATAATACAGGATGTAACTCAGGCTCAGTACAGGATAAGTAATGTCATGTATGTACACAGTGACTGCACCAGCAGCAGAATAGTGAGTGCAGCTCTGGAGTATAATACAGGATGTAACTCAGGATCAGTACAGGATAAGTAATGTCATGTATGTACACAGTGACTGCACCACCAGCAGAATAGTGAGTGCAGCTCTGGGGTATAATACAGGATGTAACTCAGGATCAGTACAGGATAAGTAATGTCATGTATGTACACAGTGACTGCACCAGCAGCAGAATAGTGAGTGCAGCTCTGGAGTATAATACAGGATGTAACTCAGGATCAGTACAGGATAAGTCTCACCGGTGCTGTCTGCATGTATCCATCTTCCCCGGTGTTGATATTGGGGAATTCTCCTTGCCAGACATTGGCATAATGTTCTCCTTTTGGCTCCAGTTTGTTTCCCCATGGGAATAATCTTTAAGAAAAAATATGTCTGAATTTATCAGTTCAGGGAGAGCAATGAAGGTAAATAAACACCCAAATACAGCAAATACAGTATAAGATAGAGAGCAAAGTCACTGACTATACGACCCAAAGACTCGACCCAGAGGATGTGATGTAAATCAATGATACCAGAATAATCACCGATACAAGAACTTCATTCACTCACAGAGAATAGAAATGTAAATGACAATATAATTATACTGATCAATGCTGAGCCCCCGCACAGGAAACATACAGCTATTATTAGACTGAAGCCTTGTACCCACACAGACAGAGCCAGCATATCATGACCCCTCAAGGGTTAATATTCACAATACTGCCCCCTATGTACAGGAATATAACTACTATAATACTGCCCCCTATGTACAGGAATATAACTACTATAATACTGCCCCCTATGTACAGGAATATAACTACTATAATACTGCCCCCTATGTACAGGAATATAACTACTATAATACTGCCTCCTATGTACAAGAATATAACTACTATAATACTGCCTCCTATGTACAAGAATATAACTACTATAATACTGCCCCCTATGTACAAGAATATAACTACTATAATACTGCCCCCTATGTACAGGAATATAACTACTATAATACTGCCCCCTATGTACAGGAATATAACTACTATAATACTGCCCCCTATGTACAAGAATATAACTACTATAATACTGCCCCTATGTACAGGAATATAACTACTATAATACTGCCCCCTATGTACAGGAATATAACTACTATAATACTGCCCCCTATGTACAGGAATATAACTACTATAATACTGCCCCATGTGTACAGGAATATAACTACTATAATACTGCCCCCTATGTACAGGAATATAACTACTATAATACTGCCCCCTATGTACAGGAATATAACTACTATAATACTGCCCCCTATGTACAAGAATATAACTACTATAATACTGCCCCTATGTACAGGAATATAACTACTATAATACTGCCCCCTTTGTACAGGAATATAACTACTATAATACTGCCCCTATGTACAGGAATATAACTACTATAATACTGCCCCCTATGTACAAGAATATAACTACTATAATACTGCCCCCTATGTACAGGGATATAACTACTATAATACTGCCCCCTATGTACAAGAATATAACTACTATAATACTGCCCCCTATGTACAAGAATATAACTACTATAATACTGCCCCTATGTACAGGAATATAACTACTATAATACTGCCCCCTATGTACAGGAATATAACTACTATAATACTGCCCCCTATGTACAGGAATATAACTACTATAATACTGCCCCCTATGTACAAGAATATAACTACTATAATACTGCCCCCTATGTACAAGAATATAACTACTATAATACTGCCCCCTATGTACAAGAATATAACTACTATAATACTGCCCCATGTGTACAGGAATATAACTACTATAATACTGCCCCCTATGTACAGGAATATAACTACTATAATACTGCCCCCTATGTACAGGAATATAACTACTATAATACTGCCCCCTATGTACAAGAATATAACTACTATAATACTGCCCCTATGTACAGGAATATAACTACTATAATACTGCCCCCTATGTACAGGAATATAACTACTATAATACTGCCCCTATGTACAGGAATATAACTACTATAATACTGCCCCCTATGTACAAGAATATAACTACTATAATACTGCCCCCTATGTACAGGGATATAACTACTATAATACTGCCCCCTATGTACAAGAATATAACTACTATAATACTGCCCCCTATGTACAGGAATATAACTACTATAATACTGCCCCCTATGTACAGGAATATAACTACTATAATACTGCCCCCTATGTACAGGAATATAACTACTATAATACTGCCCCCTATGTACAGGAATATAACTACTATAATACTGCCCCCTATGTACAGGAATATAACTACTATAATACTGCCCCCTATGTACAGGAATATAACTACTATAATACTGCCCCCTATGTACAAGAATATAACTACTATAATACTGCCTCCTATGTACAGGAATATAACTACTATAATACTGCCCCCTATGTACAGGAATATAACTACTATAATACTGCCCCCTATGTACAAGAATATAACTACTATAATACTGCCCCCTATGTACAAGAATATAACTACTATAATACTGCCCCCTATGTACAGGAATATAACTACTATAATACTGCCCCCTATGTACAGAAATATAACTACTATAATACTGCCCCTATGTACAAGGATATAACTACTATAATACTGCCCCCTATGTACAAGAATATAACTACTATAATACTGCCCCCTATGTACAGGAATATAACTACTATAATACTGCCCCTATGTACAAGAATATAACTACTATAATACTGCCCTCTATGCACCAGAATATAACTACTATAATACTGCCCCCTATGTACAGGAATATAACTACTATAATACTGCCCCCTATGTACAAGAATATAACTACTATAATACTGCTCCCTATGTACAGGAATATAACTACTATAATACTGCCCCCTATGTACAAGAATATAACTACTATAATACTGCCCCTATGTACAAGAATATAACTACTATAATGCTGCCCCCTATGTACACGAATATAACTACTATATTACTGCCCCCTATGTACAAGAATATAACTACTATAATACTGCTCCCTATGTACAGGAATATAACTACTATAATACTGCCCCCTATGTACAGGAATATAACTGCTATAATACTGCCCCCTATGTACAGGAATATAACTACTATAATACTGCCCCCTATGTACAGGAATATAACTGCTATAATACTGCCCCCTATGTACAGGAATATAACTACTATAATACTGCCCCTATGAACAAGAATATAACTACTATAATACTGCTCCCTATGTACAGGAATATAACTACTATAATACTGCCCCTATGTACAAGAATATAACTACTATAATACTGCCCCCTATGTACAGGAGTATAACTACTATAATACTGCCCCCTATGTACAGAAATATAACTACTATAATACTGCCCCCTATGTACAGGAATATAACTACTATAATACTGCCCCCTATGTACAGAAATATAACTACTATAATACTGCACCCTATGTACAAGAATATAACTACTATAATACTGCCCCCTATGTACAGGAATATAACTACTATAATACTGCCCCCTATGTACAGGAATATAACTACTATAATACTGCCCCCTATGTACAGGAATATAACTACTATAATACTGCCCCCTATGTACAAGAATATAACTACTATAATATTGCCCCCTATGTACAGGAATATAACTACTATAATACTGCCCCTATGTACAAGAATATAACTACTATAATACTGCCCCTATGTACAGGAATATAACTACTATAATACTGCCCCTATGTACAGGAATATAACTACTATAATACTGCCTCCTATGTACAGGAATATAACTACTATAATACTGCCCCTATGTACAGGAATATAACTACTATAATACTGCCCCCTATGTACAGGAATATAACTACTATAATACTGCCCCTATGTACAGGAATATAACTACTATAATACTGCCCCCTATGTACAGGAATATAACTACTATAATACTGCCCCCTATGTACAGGAATATAACTACTATAATACTGCCCCCTATGTACAGGAATATAACTACTATAATACTGCCCCCTATGTACAGGAATATAACTACTATAATACTGCCCCCTATGTACAAGAATATAACTACTATAATATTGCCCCCTATGTACAGGAATATAACTACTATAATACTGCCCCTATGTACAAGAATATAACTACTATAATACTGCCCCTATGTACAGGAATATAACTACTATAATACTGCCCCTATGTACAGGAATATAACTACTATAATACTGCCTCCTATGTACAGGAATATAACTACTATAATACTGCCCCTATGTACAGGAATATAACTACTATAATACTGCCCCCTATGTACAGGAATATAACTACTATAATACTGCCCCCTATGTACAGGAATATAACTACTATAATACTGCCCCCTATGTACAAGAATATAACTACTATAATACTGCCCCCTATGTACAGGAATATAACTACTATAATACTGCCCCCTATGTACAAGAATATAACTACTATAATACTGCCTCCTATGTACAAGAATATAACTACTATAATACTGCCCCCTATGTACAGGAATATAACTACTATAATACTGCCCCCTATGTACAAGAATATAACTACTATAATACTGCCCCCTATGTACAGGAATATAACTACTATAATACTGCCCCCTATGTACAGAAATATAACTACTATAATACTGCCCCCTATGTACAAGAATATAACTACTATAATACTGCCCCCTATGTACAGGAATATAACTACTATAATACTGCCCCCTATGTACAGAAATATAACTACTATAATACTGCCCCCTATGTACAAGAATATAACTACTATAATACTGCCCCCTATGTACAAGAATATAACTACTATAATACTGCCCCCTATGTACAGGAATATAACTACTATAATACTGCCCCTATGTACAAGAATATAACTACTATAATACTGCCCTCTATGTACAGGAATATAACTACTATAATACTGCCTCCTATGTACAGGAATATAACTACTATAATACTGCCCCCTATGTACAGGAATATAACTACTATAATACTGCCCCCTATGTACAAGAATATAACTACTATAATACTGCCTCCTATGTACAGGAATATAACTACTATAATACTGCCCCCTATGTACAGGAATATAACTACTATAATACTGCCCCCTATGTACCGGAATATAACTACTATAATACTGCCCCCTATGTACAGGAATATAACTACTATAATACTGCCCCCTATGTACAGGAATATAACTACTATAATACTACCCCCTATGTACAAGAATATAACTACTATAATACTGCTCCCTATGTACAAGAATATAACTACTATAATACTGCCCCCTATGTACAAGGATATAACTACTATAATACTACCCCCTATGTACAGGAATATAACTACTATAATACTGCCCCCTATGTACAAGAATATAACTACTATAATACTGCCCCCTATGTACAGGAATATAACTACTATAATACTGCCCCCTATGTACAGGAATATAACTACTATAATACTTCCCCCTATGTACAAGAATATAACTACTATAATACTGCCCCCTATGTACAGGAATATAACTACTATAATACTGTCCCCTATGTACAAGAATATAACTACTATAACACTGCCCCCTATGTACAAGAATATAACTACTATAATACTGCCCCCTATGTACAGGAATATAACTACTATAATACTGCCCCCTATGTACAAGAATATAACTACTATAATACTGCCCCCTATGTACAGGAATATAACTACTATAATACTGCCCCCTATGTACAGGAATATAACTACTATAATACTGCCCCCTATGTACAGGAATATAACTACTATAATACTGCCCCCTATGTACAGGAATATAACTATTATAATACTGCCCCCTATGTACAGGAATATAACTACTATAATACTGCCCCCTATGTACAGGAATATAACTACTATAATACTGCCCCCTATGTACAGGAATATAACTACTATAATACTGCCCCCTATGTACAGGAATATAACTACTATAATACTGCCCCCTATGTACAAGAATATAACTGCTATAATACTGCCCCCTATGTACAGGAATATAACTACTATAATACTGCCCCCTATGTACAGGAATATAACTACTATAATACTGCCCCCTATGTACAGGAATATAACTACTATAATACCGCCCCCTATGTACAGGAATATAACTACTATAATACCGCCCCCTATGTACAGGAATATAACTACTATAATACTGCCCCCTATGTACAGGAATATAACTACTATAATACTGCCCCCTATGTACAGGAATATAACTACTATAATACTGCCCCCTATGTACAAGAATATAACTACTATAATACTGCTCCCTATGTACAAGAATATAACTACTATAATACTGCCTCCTATGTACAAGAATATAACTACTATAATACTGCCTCCTATGTACAGGAATATAACTACTATAATACTGCCCCCTATGTACAAGAATATAACTACTATAATACTGCCTCCTATGTACAGGAATATAACTACTATAATACCGCCCCCTATGTACAGGAATATAACTACTATAATACTGCCCCCTATGTACAAGAATATAACTACTATAATACTGCCCCCTATGTACAGGAATATAACTACTATAATACTGCCCCCTATGTACAAGAATATAACTACTATAATACTGCCCCCTATGTACAGGAATATAACTACTATAATACTGCCCCCTATGTACAGGAATATAACTACTATAATACTGCCCCCTATGTACAAGAATATAACTACTATAATACTGCCCCTATGTACAAGAATATAACTACTATAATACTGCCCACTATGTACAGGAATATAACTACTATAATACTGCCCCCTATGTACAGGAATATAACTACTATAATACTGCCTCCTATGTACAGGAATATAACTACTATAATACTGCCCCCTATGTACAGGAATATAACTACTATAATACCGCCCCCTATGTACAGGAATATAACTACTATAATACTGCCCCCTATGTACAGGAATATAACTACTATAATACCGCCCCCTATGTACATGTATAGTACTGTATATACCACACCTGTTCTCCAGGCCCCCCCGGCAGGCATACTCCCACTCTCCCTCGGTGGGGAGGCGTTTCCCGCTCCAGGTGCAGTAGGCGGAGGCGTCGTTCCAGGACACGTGTAGGGCAGGATGATCCATTCTGGGGGTAGAGGAGGAGATGTGGGACATATAGAAGGGGACAGTATATAGAGCTGCACAAGGCTCATACTATGTAAGGAAATGTGCACCAGGGGGCGCCATGTTGTGTAGGAGTAGCTTTGGATGTGACTAGAGCGTGCAGATTATGTAGGTACCTGTGCAGGATGTCGGAGTCCGGTCCCTCCGGATGCCTCCAGTCGGCTCCTTTCACCGGGAGCCACCATGGAGCAGCTGCGACCTGTGCGGAGGATGAGAGTTGTCAGCGCGGAGGGTTGTCAGGACACATCTGTCACATCGCTCTCTGCCCGGGCGTGAAAGAGCCGCGTGTCACCATCGCTCCGCGTCCACATCTCACTGCAGCGCCTGCGGCTGGCGCTGTCCATCCCGCGTATGGGCAGAACATATTACTGTCAGATAGCAGGGTCATGTGACCCGCTGAGATCTGCCGCCATATTCCTCGCCATGATTAACCCCTCTCACGCCGCTGCCTTTCCCGTCACCTTGGGAAGCAGAGAACGAATCTCCGGATCCCACCGGGAGCGCAGGATTATAATTGCGTTTCATCTAATTAGCACAAATGATAATGAGTTCAGAAAGGTCCAGCTCCCCCGGGGGGCGCAGCATCAAAATCACACGGAGCCGCCGCTACAAGAACATGGGAAGAAATTCTTCACTATAAGAGATGGGAGGAGGCTGGGAGTTGTAGTTCCACCACCGCTTCTAGATTCTCTTCTACACTTTTACTTATTGTTTATTATATTAAAGGGAACCTGTCAGCAGGTCCAACCATACAGACTGCAGCCAGTGTTATGTATTGTCCCTGGTGAGATGTGTAATCAGAGCTCACACTGCTGTGCTCTGTGCTCTCTGCAGCCAGTGTTATGTATTGTCCCTGGAGAGATGTGTAATCAGACCTCACACTGCTGTGCTCTGTGCTCCCTGCAGCCAGTGTTATGTATTGTCCCTGGAGAGATGTGTAATCAGACCTCACACTGCTGTGCTCTGTGCTCTCTGCAGCCAGTGTTATGTATTGTCCCTGGAGAGATGTGTAATCAGACCTCACACTGCTGTGCTCTGTGCTCTCTGCAGCCAGTGTTATGTATTGTCCCTGGAGAGATGTGTAATCAGACCTCACACTGCTGTGCTCTGTGCTCTCTGCAGCCAGTGTTATGTATTGTCCCTGGAGAGATGTGTAATCAGACCTCACACTGCTGTGCTCTGTGCTCTCTGCAGCCAGTGATATGTATTATCCCTGGAGAGATGCGTAATCAGACCTCACACTGCTGTGCTCTGTGCTCTCTGCAGCCAGTGTAATGTATTGTCACTGGAGAGATGTGTAATCAGTCCTTACACTGCTGTGCTCTGTGCTCTCTGCAGCCAGTGCTATGTATTGTCCCTGGAGAGATGTGTAATCAGACCTCACACTGCTGTGCTCTATGCTCTCTGTAGCCTGTGTTGTGTATTGTCCCTGGAGAGATGTGTAATCAGACCTCACACTGCTGTGCTCTGTGCTCTCTGCAGCCAGTGTTATGTATTGTCCCTGGAGAGATGTGTAATCAGACCTCACACTGCTGTGCTCTGTGCGCTCTGCAGCCAGTGTTATGTATTGTCCCTGGAGAGATGTGTAATCAGACCTCACACTGCTGTGCTCTGTGCGCTCTGCAGCCAGTGTTATGTATTGTCCCTGGGGAGATGTGTGATCAGACCTCACACTGCTGTGCTCTGTGCTCTCTGCAGCCAGTGTTATGTATTGTCCCTGGAGGGATGTGGATTCATACCTCACACTGCTGTGCTCTCTGTAGCCTGTGTTGTGTATTGTCCCTGGAGAGATGTGTAATCAGACCTCACACTGCTGTGCTCTGTGCTCTCTGCAGCCAGTGTTATGTATTGTCCCTGGAGAGATGTGTAATCAGACCTCACACTGCTGAGCTCTGTGCTCTCTGCAGCCAGTGTTATGTATTGTCCCTGGAGAGATGTGTAATCAGACCTCACACTGCTGTGCTCTGTGCTCTCTGCAGCCAGTGTTATGTATTGTCCCTGGAGAGATGTGTAATCAGACCTCACACTGCTGTGCTCTGTGCTCTCTGCAGCCAGTGTTATGTATTGTCCCTGGAGAGATGTGTAATCAGACCTCACACTGCTGTGCTCTGTGCTCTCTGCAGCCAGTGTTATGTATTGTTCCTGGAGAGATGTGTAATCAGACCTCACACTGCTGTGCTCTGTGCTCTCTGCAGCCAGTGTTATGTATTGTCCCTGGAGAGATGTGTAATCAGACCTCACACTGCTGTGCTCTGCTCTGTGCTCTCTGCAGCCAGTGTTATGTACTGTCCCTGGAGAGATGTGTTCTCAGACCTCACACTGCTGTGCTCTGTGCCCTCTGTAGCCAGTATTATGTATTGTCCCTGGAGAGATGTGTAATCAGACCTCACACTGCTGTGCTCTGTGCTCTCTGCAGCCAGTGTTATGTATTGTCCCTGGAGAGATGTGTAATCACACCTCACACTGCTGTGCTCTGTGCTCTCTGCAGCCAGTGTCATGTACCTGGAGAGACGTGTAATCAGACCTCACACTGCTGTGCTCTGTGCTCTCTGCAGCCAGTGTTATGTATTGTCCCTGGAGAGATGTGTAATCAGACCTCACACTGCTGTGCTCTGTGCTCTCTGCAGCCAGTGTTATGTATTGTCCCTGGAGAGATGTGTAATCAGACCTCACACTGCTGTGCTCTGTGCTCTCTGCAGTCAGTGTTATGTATTGTCCCTGGAGAGATGTGTAATCAGACCTCACACTGCTGTGCTCTGTGCTCTCTGCAGCCAGTGTTATGTATTGTCCCTGGAGAGATGTGTAATCAGACCTCACACTGCTGTGCTCTGTGCTCTCTGCAGCCAGTGTTATGTATTGTCCCTGGAGAGATGTGTAAACAGACCTCACACTGCGGTGCTCTGTGCTCTCTGCAGCCAGTGTTATGTATTGTCCTGGGAGAGATGTGTAATCAGACCTCACACTGCTGTGCTCTGTGCTTTCTGCAACCAGTGTTATGTATTGTCCCCGGAGAGATGTGTAATCAGACCTCACACTGCTGTGCTCTGTGCTCTCTGCAGTCAGTGTTATGTATTATCCCCGGAGAGATGTGTAATCAGACCTTTGTGTATGTTGTTAGTAGCAGCAGGACTGTGATCTTTAGATTAAAATTCCAGAATTGTAGCTTCTCCAAGTGCACTGGGGGCGTGTCCTCACACTGCTGTGCCCTGAGCTCTCTGCATTGAATTGCTCCTTCCCCCCTGACTTGCGGACCCCCAGGACCCCCCGCTGCCCTCGGACTCACCGCCTTGTCGATGTTGCTCTTCACGTCTTCGCTTATTAACCCTTCAAACACAAACGAGTCTCCGAACTTCTCTGCCTGGAAATGAGTGATAAGGTGACAGTCAGGAAGCACATGGCGACCGGCGGAGTGGGAGGAGGACGTCCCACTGATAACACTCCCTGTCACAGGAGGGATAGCAGGGGCACTAAGGATAATGGGGGTAGTAGTATATACGGTGTATACAGGGTCACCGGTCGCCCCTCACCTCAGTCACATGACCGGTCGCTGCCACAAACTTCTCAAACTCTTCATTACTGACTTCATACTTGTCCATATAAAAGGAGTCGATGTGGACCCTCCGCGCCGGACCCTCTCCATCAGGGGGGATCCCAGGATCATCCGTGCCCATAGTGAAGACCCCCGAGGGCAGGAGGACCATCTGCGGGGACCAAGGAAGAGCATCATCATAAGGACTACCCCCATCCTCTGCACCCAGCTCCCTCCTCCTCCTCCTCTGCACCCAGTTCCCTCCTCCTCCTATGCACCCAGCTCCTACTCCTCTTCTGTATCCAGGTCCCTCTCCTCCTCCTCCTCTGTACCCAGGTCCCTCTCCTCCTCCTCCTCTGTACCCAGGTCCCTCTCCTCCTCCTCCTCTGTACCCAGGTCCCTCTCCTCCTCCTCCTCTGTACCCAGGTCCCTCTCCTCCTCCTCCTCTGTACCCAGGTCCCTCTCCTCCTCCTCCTCTGTACCCAGGTCCCTCTCCTCCTCCTCCTCTGTACCCAGGTCCCTCTCCTCCTCCTCCTCTGTACCCAGGTCCCTCTCCTCCTCCTCCTCTGTACCCAGGTCCCTCTCCTCCTCCTCCTCCTCTGTACCCGGGTCCCTCTCCTCCTCCTCCTCCTCTGTACCCAGGTCCCTCTCCTCCTCCCCCTCTGTACCCGGGTCCCTCTCCTCCTCTGTACCCAGGTCCCTCTCCTCCTCCTCCTCCTCTGTACCCAGGTCCCTCTCCTCCTCCTCCTCTGTACCCAGGTCCCTCTCCTCCTCCTCCTCTGTACCCAGGTCCCTCTCCTCCTCCTCCCCTGTACCCAGGTCCCTCTCCTCCTCCTCCCCTGTACCCAGGTCCCTCTCCTCCTCCTCCTCCTCTGTACCCAGGTCCCTCTCCTCCTCCTCCTCTGTACCCAGGTCCCTCTCCTCCTCCTCCTCTGTACCCAGGTCCCTCTCCTCCTCCTCCCCTGTACCCAGGTCCCTCTCCTCCTCCTCCCCTGTACCCAGGTCCCTTTCCTCCTCCTCCTCCCCTGTACCCAGGTCCCTTTCCTCCTCCTCCTCCTTTCCTGTATCCAGGTCCCACTCCTCCTCCTCTGTACCCAGGTGCCTCTCCTCCTCCTCCTCTGTACCCAGGTCCCTCTCCTCCTCCTCCTCTGTACCCAGGTCCCTCTCCTCCTCCTCCCCTGTACCCAGGTCCCTCTCCTCCTCCTCCTCTGTACCCAGGTCCCTCTCCTCCTCATCTGTACCCAGGTCCCTCTCCTCCTCCTCCTCCTCTGTACCCAGGTCCCTCTCCTCCTCTGTACCCAGGTCCCTCTCCTCCTCTGTACCCAGGTCCCTCACCTCCTCCTCCTCCCCTGTACCCAGGTCCCTCTCCTCCTCCTCCCCTGTACCCAGGTCCCTCTCCTCCTCCTCCCCTGTACCCAGGTCCCTCTCCTCCTCCTCCCCTGTACCCAGGTCCCTCTCCTCCTCCTCCCCTGTACCCAGGTCCCTCTCCTCCTCCTCCTCCCCCCCTGTACCCAGGTCCCTCTCCTCCTCCTCCTCCCCTGTACCCAGGTCCCTCTCCTCCTCCTCCTCCCCTGTACCCAGGTCCCTCTCCTCCTCCTCCTCCTCCTCTGTACCCAGGTCCCTCTCCTCCTCCTCCCCTGTACCCAGGTCCCTCTCCTCCTCCTCTGTACCCAGGTCCCTCTCCTCCTCCTCTGTACCCAGGTCCCTCACCTCCTCCTCCTCCTCCCCTGTACCCAGGTCCCTCTCCTCCTCCTCTGTACCCAGGTCCCTCTCCTCCTCCTCCCCTGTACCCAGGTCCCTCTCCTCCTCCTCCCCTGTACCCAGGTCCCTCTCCTCCTCCTCTGTACCCAGGTCCCTCTCCTCCTCCTCCCCTGTACCCAGGTCCCTCCCCTCCTCCTCCCCTGTACCCAGGTCCCTCTCCTCCTCCTCCTCTGTACCCAGGTCCCTCTCCTCCTCCTCCCCTATATCCAGGTCCCTCTCCTCCTCCTCCTCCTCCTCCTCCCCTGTACCCAGGTCCCTCTCCTCCTCCTCCCCTGTATCCAGGTCCCTCACCTCCTCCTCCTCCCCTGTATCCAGGTCCCTCTCCTCCTCCTCCCCTGTACCCAGGTCCCTCTCCTCCCCTGTATCCAGGTCCCTCTCCTCCTCCTCCTCTGTACCCAGGTCCCTCTCCTCCTCCTCCTCTGTACCCAGGTCCCTCTCCTCCTCCTCCTCTGTACCCAGGTCCCTCTCCTCCTCCTCCTCTGTACCCAGGTCCCTCTCCTCCTCCTCCCCTGTACCCAGGTCCCTCTCCTCCTCCTCCTCTGTACCCAGGTCCCTCTCCTCCTCATCTGTACCCAGGTCCCTCTCCTCCTCCTCCTCCTCTGTACCCAGGTCCCTCTCCTCCTCCTCCTCTGTACCCAGGTCCCTCTCCTCCTCTGTACCCAGGTCCCTCACCTCCTCCTCCTCCCCTGTACCCAGGTCCCTCTCCTCCTCCTCCTCCTCCCCTGTACCCAGGTCCCTCTCCTCCTCCTCCCCTGTACCCAGGTCCCTCTCCTCCTCCTCCCCTGTACCCAGGTCCCTCTCCTCCTCCTCCTCCCCTGTACCCAGGTCCCTCTCCTCCTCCTCCTCCTCCCCTGTACCCAGGTCCCTCTCCTCCTCCTCCTCCCCTGTACCCAGGTCCCTCTCCTCCTCCTCCTCCCCTGTACCCAGGTCCCTCTCCTCCTCCTCTGTACCCAGGTCCCTCTCCTCCTCCTCTGTACCCAGGTCCCTCTCCTCCTCCTCTGTACCCAGGTCCCTCACCTCCTCCTCCTCCTCCCCTGTACCCAGGTCCCTCTCCTCCTCCTCTGTACCCAGGTCCCTCTCCTCCTCCTCCCCTGTACCCAGGTCCCTCTCCTCCTCCTCCCCTGTACCCAGGTCCCTCTCCTCCTCCTCTGTACCCAGGTCCCTCTCCTCCTCCTCCCCTGTACCCAGGTCCCTCCCCTCCTCCTCCCCTGTACCCAGGTCCCTCTCCTCCTCCTCCTCTGTACCCAGGTCCCTCTCCTCCTCCTCCCCTATATCCAGGTCCCTCTCCTCCTCCTCCTCCTCCTCCTCCCCTGTACCCAGGTCCCTCTCCTCCTCCTCCCCTGTACCCAGGTCCCTCTCCTCCTCCTCTGTACCCAGGTCCCTCTCCTCCTCCTCCCCTGTACCCAGGTCCCTCTCCTCCTCCTCCCCTGTACCCAGGTCCCTCTCCTCCTCCTCCCCTGTACCCAGGTCCCTCTCCTCCTCCTCTGTACCCAGGTCCCTCTCCTCCTCCTCCCCTGTACCCAGGTCCCTCCCCTCCTCCTCCCCTGTACCCAGGTCCCTCTCCTCCTCCTCCTCTGTACCCAGGTCCCTCTCCTCCTCCTCCCCTATATCCAGGTCCCTCTCCTCCTCCTCCTCCTCCTCCTCCCCTGTACCCAGGTCCCTCTCCTCCTCCTCCCCTATATCCAGGTCCCTCTCCTCCTCCTCCTCCTCCTCCTCCCCTGTACCCAGGTCCCTCTCCTCCTCCTCCTCTGTACCCAGGTCCCTCTCCTCCTCCTCCCCTATATCCAGGTCCCTCTCCTCCTCCTCCTCCTCCTCCTCCTCCCCTGTATCCAGGTCCCTCTCCTCCTCCTCCTCCCCTGTACCCAGGTCCCTCTCCTCCTCCTCCCCTGTATCCAGGTCCCTCACCTCCTCCCCTGTATCCAGGTCCCTCTCCTCCTCCTCCTCCCCTGTATCCAGGTCCCTCTCCTCCTCCTCCCCTGTACCCAGGTCCCTCTCCTCCCCTGTATCCAGGTCCCTCTCCTCCTCCTCCTCCTCCCCTGTATCCAGGTCCCTCTCCTCCTCCTCCCCTGTATCCAGGTCCCTCTCCTCCTCCTCCCCTGTACTCAGGTCCCTCTCCTCCTCCTCCCCTGTACTCAGGTCCCTCTCCTCCTCCTCCTCCCCTGTATCCAGGTCCCTCTCCTCCTCCTCCTCTGTACCCAGGTCCCTCTCCTCCTCCTCCTCTGTACCCAGGTCCCTCTCCTCCTCCTCCTCCTCTGTACTCAGGTCCCTCTCCTCCTCCTCCCCTGTACTCAGGTCCCTCTCCTCCTCCTCCTCCTCCCCTGTATCCAGGTCCCTCTCCTCCTCCTCCTCTGTACCCAGGTCCCTCTCCTCCTCCCCTGTACCCGGGTCCCTCATTACGTTGTCCGGGTGTCGGGCCCCGGTTGGCAGCTCATTGGCTTCTCTGGAGTATCTGTAGGCCGCCCCCTGGTGGTGGCTGTGGGCATTGCCCTCTCGCTGTGCGGAGTTACAGCCGCAGTCTCCGAGCACCGGGCACAGCAGCGGCAGCAGCAGGAACAGCGCCCGGTGCCCGGGGCAGAGTGCGGCAGCAGCAACGGGCGCCGCCATCATCAGGTCACGTGACGGCGGTCAGCTGACCTCCTGCAACGGCCGCGACATCCGGAGCTGATACATTGTACTGGAGTGTGCGCTGATACATTGTCCCGGAGTGTGCGCTGATACATTGTACCGGAGTGTGATGATAAATTGTCCCGGAGTATGAGCTGATACATTGTACCGGAGTGTGCGCTGATACATTGTCCCGGAGTGTGCGCTGATACATTGTACCGAAGTCTGCGCTGATACATTGTACCGGAGTGTGCGCTGATACATTGTACCGGAGTGTGCGCTGATACATTGTACCGGAGTGTGCGCTGATACATTGTACCGGAGTGTGCGCTGATACATTGTCCCGGAGTGTGCGCTGATACATTGTCCCGGAGTGTGCGCTGATACATTGTACCGGAGTGTGCGCTGATACATTGTACCGGAGTGTGGGCTGATACATTGTCCCGGAGTGTGCGCTGATACATTGTCCCGGAGTGTGCGCTGATACATTGTCCCGGAGTGTGCGCTGATACATTGTCCCGGAGTGTGCGCTGATACATTGTCCCGGAGTGTGCGCTGATACATTGTCCCGGAGTGTGCGCTGATACATTGTCCCGGAGTGTGCGCTGATACATTGTCCCGGAGTGTGCGCTGATACATTGTCCCGGAGTGTGCGCTGATACATTGTACCGGAGTGTGCGCTGATACATTGTAGTGGAGAGTGCGCTGATACATTGTCCCGGAGTGTGCGCTGATACATTGTCCCGGAGTGTGCGCTGATACATTGTACCGGAGTGTGCGCTGATACATTGTACCGGAGTGTGCGCTGATACATTGTACCGGAGTGTGCGCTGATACATTGTAGTGGAGAGTGCGCTGATACATTGTCCCGGAGTGTGCGCTGATACATTGTACTGGAGAGCGCCCTCACACAAACATTTTATATTCTAGCCAACCTCCTCCCCACAACAGTGCCCCCTAACGGTGCGGGATGTGCCCCCTAATGGTGCGGGATGTGCCCCCTAATGGTGCGGGATGTGCCCCCCTGATGGTGTGGGATGCTCTCCTCTGATGGTGCGGGATGTACCCCCCTGATGGTGCGGGATGTACCCCCCTGATGGTGCGGGATGTACCCCCCTGATGGTGCGGGATGTACCCCCCTGATGGTGCGGGATGTACCCCCCTGATGGTGCGGGATGTACCCCCCTGATGGTGCGGGATGTATCCCCTGATGGTGCCGGATGTACCCCCTGATGGTGCGGGATGTACCCCCCTGATGGTGCGGGATGTACCCCCCTGATGGTGCGGGATGTACCCCCCTGATGGTGCAGGATGTACCCCCCTGATGGTGCGGGATGTAGCCCTCTGATGGTGCGGGATGTACCCCCCTGATGTGCGGGATGTACCCCCCTGATGGTGCGGGATGTACCCCCCTGATGGTGCGGGATGTATCCCCTGATGGTGCCGGATGTACCCCCTGATGGTGCCGGATGTACCCCCTGATGGTGCCGGATGTACCCCCCTGATGGTGCCGGATGTACCCCCCTGATGGTGCCGGATGTACCCCCCTGATGGTGCCGGATGTACCCCCCTGATGGTGCCGGATGTACCCCCCTGATGGTGCCGGATGTACCCCCCTGATGGTGCCGGATGTACCCCCCTGATGGTGCTAGATGTACCCCCTGATGGTGCCGGATGTACCCCCCTGATGGTGCAGGATGTATCCCCTGATGGTGCCGGATGTACCCCCCTGATGGTGCCGGATGTACCCCCCTGATGGTGCGGGATGTACCCCCCTGATGGTGCCGGATGTATCCCCTGATGGTGCGGGATGTACCCCCCTGATGGTGCCGGATGTACCCCCCTGATGGTGCCGGATGTACCCCCCTGATGGTGCCGGATGTACCCCCCTGATGGTGCCGGATGTACCCCCCTGATGGTGCCGGATGTATCCCCTGATGGTGCGGGATGTACCCCCCTGATGGTGCCGGATGTATCCCCTGATGGTGCGGGATGTACCCCCCTGATGGTGCCGGATGTACCCCCCTGATGGTGCGGGATGTATCCCCTGATGGTGAGGGATGTACCCCCCTGATGGTGCGGGATGTACCCCCTGATGGTGCAGGATGTGCATATCTGGATAATGTATCGCATATGGTTCTTTCTTCCCTGTATACTGCGCTATGGTATATGGATCCTCCCGTTTCCTGTGATATATGTGGTGGCAGTGGGGCCACAGATCCTCCACCTCCCTGAGACGAGATATTCCTGAGCCTCCCCTCATTGTGCTGGAGATATCATTAGTGCGTCGCTCCGAGGCGGAGAACACGGATTTCCATGCAGCCGGATCCAGGATTGTGTGAGCACAGGTGACAATGATCTGTGTCATGTGTGAGAATCGCGGGGAAAGTGCGAGCGGCGATAACCAACGCTTATAGCAAAAACGTGTCACCCCTTCTATGTACACGGAAGTATTCACACCCCTTACATTTATCACTCTGCTTCATTGCAGCCAATTGGTAAGGTCCAAAAAAGTTCTTTATTTTCCTCATTAATGTGCCCTCTGTCCCCCAGTAATGTGCCCTCTGCCCTCCAGTAATGTGCCCTCTGCCCTCCAGTAATGTGCACTCTGACCCCCAGTAATGTGCACTCTGTCCCCCAGTAATGTGCCCTCTGCCCTCCAGTAATGTGCCCTCTGCCCTCCAGTAATGTGCCCTCTGCCCTCCAGTAATGTGCACTCTGACCCCCAGTAATGTGCACTCTGACCCCCAGTAATGTTTCCCCTCTGCCACCCAGTAATGTTTCCCCTCTGACCCCCAGTAATGTTTCCCCTCTGCCCCCAGTAATGTTTCCCCTCTGCTTCCCAGTAATGTGCCCTCTGCCCCCCAGTAATGTTTCCCCCCTGCCCCCCAGTAATGTGCCCTCTGCCCCTCAGTAATGTGCCCTCTGTCCCCAAGTTATGTCCTCTCTGCCCCCAGTAATGTTTCCCCTCTGCCCCCAAGTAATCTTTCCCCTCTGCCCCCCAGTAATGTTTCCCCTCTACCGCCCAGTAATGTTTCCCCTCTGCCCCCCCAGTAATGTGCCCTCTGCCCCCCAGTAATGTTTCCCCTCTGCCCCCCAGTAATGTTTCCCCTCTGCCCCCCAGTAATGTTTCCCCTCTGCCCCCCAGTAATGTGCCCTCTGCCCCCCAGTAATGTGCCCTCTGCCCCCCAGTAATATGCCCTCTGCCCCCCAGTAATGTTTCCCCTCTGCCCCCCAGTTATGTGCCCTCTGCCCCCCAGTAATGTGCCCTCTGTCCCCAAGTTATGTGCTTTCTGCCCCCCAGTAATGTTTCCCCTCTGCCCCCCAGTAATGTTTCCCCTCTGCAACCCCCAGTAATGTTTCCCCTCTGCCCCCCCCCAGTAATGTTTCCCCTCTGCCCCCCCCAGTAATGTTTCCCCTCTGCCCCCCCAGTAATGTTTCCCCTCTGCCCCCCAGTAATGTTTCCCCTCCGCCCCGTAGTAATGTGCCTTCTGCCCCACAGTAATGTGCCCTCTGCCCCCAAGTAATGTTTCCCCTCTGCCCCCCAGTAATGTGCCCTCTGTCCCCAAGTTATGTGCTCTCTGCCCCCCAGTAATGTTTCCCCTCTGCCCCCTAGTAATGTTTCCCTTCTGCCCCCAGTAATGTTTCCCCTCTGCCCCCCAGTAATGTTTCCCCTCTGCCCCCCAGTAATGTGCCCTCTGTCCCCAAATTATGTGCTCTCTGCCCCCCAGTAATGTTTCCCCTCTGCCCCCTAGTAATGTTTTCCCTCTGCCCCCTAGTACTGTTTCCCCTCTGCCCCCTAGTAATGTTTCCCCTCTGCCCCCCAGTAATGTGCCCTCTGTCCCCAAGTTATGTCCTCTCTGCCCCCCAGTAATGTTTCCCCTCTGCCCCCCAGTAATGTTTCCCCTCTTCCCCCCAGTAATGTGCCCTCTGTCCCCAAGTTATGTCCCCTCTGCCCCCCAGTAATGTTTCCCCTCTGCCCCCCAGTAATGTTTCCCCTCTGCCCCCCAGTAATGTTTCCCCTCTGCCCCCCAGTAATGTTTCCACTCTGCCGCCCAGTAATGTGCCCTCTGCCCCCCAGTAATGTTTCCCCTCTGCCCCCCAGTAATGTTTCCCCTCTGCCCCCCAGTAATATTTCCCCTCTGCCCCCCCCCGTAATGTTTCCCCTCCGCCCCCCAGTAATGTTTCCCCTCCGCCCCGTAGTAATGTGCCTTCTGCCCCACAGTAATGTGCCCTCTGCCCCCAAGTAATGTTTCCCCTCTGCCCCCCCCAGTAATGTGCCCTCTGTCCCCAAGTTATGTGCTCTCTGCCCCCCAGTAATGTTTCCCCTCTGCCCCCCAGTAATGTTTCCCCTCTGCCCCCCAGTAATGTGCCCTCTGCCCCCCAGTAATGTGCCCTCTGCCCCCCAGTAATGTGTCCTCTGCCCCCCAGTAATTTTTTCCCTTTGCCCCCCAGTAATGTGCCCTCTGCCCCCCAGTAATGTACCCTCTGTCCCCAAATTATGTGCTCTCTGCCCCCCAGTAATGTTTCCCCTCTGCCCCCCAGTAATGTTTCCCCTCTGCCCCCTAGTAATGTTTCCCCTCTGCCCCCCCAGTAATGTGCCCTCTGTCCCCAAGTTATGTGCTCTCTGCCCCCCAGTAATGTTTCCCCTCTGCCCCCCAGTAATGTTTCCCCTCTGCCCCCCAGTAATGTTTCCCCTCTGCCCCCCAGTAATGTTTCCCCTCTGCCCCCCAGTAATGTTTCCCCTCTGCCCCCCAGTAATGTTTCCCCTCTGCCCCCCCAGTAATGTGCCCTCTGTCCCCAAGTTATGTCCTCTCTGCCCCCCAGTAATGTTTCCCCTCTGCCCCCCAGTAATGTTTCCCCTCTGCCCCCCAGTAATGTTTCCCCTCTGCCCCCTAGTAATGTGCCCTCTGCCCCCCAGTAATGTGCCCTCTGCCCCCCAGTAATGTTTCCCCTTTGCCCCCCAGCAATGTGCCATCTGCCCCCCAGTAATGTGCCCTCTGTCCCCAAATTATGTGCTCTCTGCACCCCAGTAATGTTTCCCCTCTGCCCCCCCCAGTAATTTTTCCCCTCTGCCCCCCCCAGTAATTTTTCCCCTCTGCCCCCCCAGTAATTTTTCCCCTCTGCCCCCCCAGTAATTTTTCCCCTCTGCCCCCCCCCCCAGTAATTTTTCCCCTCTGCCTCCAAGTAATTTTTCCCCTCTGCCCCCCCAGTAATGTGCACTCTTCCCCCGCCCCCCGCAAATGTGCACTCTCTCCATTACACCCCCCCATAGCCTGATGATGCCCCCACCATATGTATAGAATTAACACCAAAAAGTCCAATCTTATCTCATCAGAGCAGAGAATCTTATCCCTCATAGTCTGGGTCCTTCATGTGTTTTGCACCCTGTATGCGGCTTCCATGTCTTACACTCAGGAGAAGCTTCCAGACTCTGCCATAAAGCCCCGACTGCTGGAGGCTGCAGTGATAGGGGACTCCCACCTACCTACCTACCACAGTGATAGGTGACTCCCATCTCCCTGCTGCATCTCTGGGGCTCAGACACATGGATCTTGGGGATCTTCTTTACCTCTCACCATGGCTCTTCTCCCACAATTGCTTAGTTTGGCTGGACAGCCAGGTCAGGGAAGAGTTGTGGTCGTCCCAAACTTCTTCCATGTAAGGATTATGGAGGTCACTGTGCTCGTAGGAACCTTGAGTGCTGGAGAAATTATTTTGTAACCTTGGTCAGATCTGTGCCCTGCAACAATTCTGTCTCCGAGCTCCTTGGGCAGTTCCTTAGACCTCATGATTCTCATGTGCTCTGACATGCACTGTGAGCAGCGAGCTCTTATATAGACAGGTGTGCGCCTTTCCTAATCAAGTCCAATCAGTTTAATTAAACACAACTGGGCACCAAAGAAGGAGTAGAACCATCTCAAGGAGGATCAGAAGGAAACAGAGATCATGTGAGTTACATACGAGTCACAGCAAAGGGGCTGAATACTTATGACCGTTCGATATTTCAGTTTTTCTTGTTTAATAAATTAGCAAAATATTTCAACATTTCAGGGTTTTTTTCTGTGATTACTGGGGGGGGGGAGCAGAGGGCACATTACTGGGGGGGGCAGAGTGCACATTACTGGGGGAGGGCAGAGTGCACATTACTGGGGGAGGGCAGAGTGCACATTACTGGGGGAGGGCAGAGTGCACATTACTGGGGGAGGGCAGAGGGCACATTACTGGGGGGGGGGCAGAGGGCACATTACTGGGGGGGGGCAGAGGGCACATTACTGGGGGGGCAGAGGGCACATTACTGGGGGGGGGGGCAGAGGGCACATTACTGAGGGGGCAGAGTGCACATTACTGGGGGAGGGCAGAGTGCACATTACTGGGGGGGGGCAGAGGGCACATTACTGGGGGGGGCAGAGGACACATTACTGGGGGGGGCAGAGGGCACATTACTGAGGGGGCAGAGGGGAAACATTACTGGGGGGCAGAGGGCACATTACTGGGGGGGGGGCAGAGGGCACATTACTGGGGGGCAGAGGGCACATTACTGGGGGGCAGAGGGCACATAAATAACCGGGGGGAAAAAAACTTTTTTCATCTTCCCAATTGGCTGCAATGAAAACAAGAGTGAAAACTTGAAAAGGGTCTGAATACTTTCCATCCCCATTGTATACAGAGGATCCCGTCTTAAAGGAGCCGATCACTCGTCTTAAAGGGGCGTCCCTGCTGTAATGACTGGATGTCTCTGCGCTGTTCTCCGGAGACACTCAGTGCCTCATTCATGAATGTGAACTTTGCTTCTGTGATTTTTTTTCTACATATGAGGCACTCACGTTTATTTCAATGGACCAGTACACAAGAACACGTTTATCAGGAATCCATGCGGACGCCACAAGTACTCCGCGTTTGGTCCGTTTTTGCAGTTCACTTTGCTGCTTGTTAATTCAATCATTGATCCTTCAAGAGGTTTAGATGAGACAGAAACGGATCACATACGGATGACGCTTTGTACCGTATATGCTGATTACACGCAGATCGTATAAACGGACCGATGCTTGTGGCCTGAGAAGAGCTCACGTACATATGCAGGTGGCCTAATGGCGCTTTCCCACAATGCATTGCATTGCATTCAAAGGGCTTCAGCCTTGATCACATGTTGAAGTAACATTGCGTTTTGGCAAATGCAATGGAAAGGCAAAGTTACTCCAACATGTGATCAGGGCTGAAGCCTCAGGAATGCGTCAAAAACAGAGAGAGATCAATCTCCCCATAGGTAGGTAACAATTAAACATCTATATATGTCAACTATTATAATAGATAGAGAGATGAGAGAGAGATAGGAGAGAGAGATAGATAGATAGATAGATAGATAGATAGATAGATAGATAGATAGATAGATAGATAGAGAGATAGAGAGATAGATAGATAGATAGATAGATAGATAGAGAGATAGAGAGATAGATAGATAGATGGAGAGATGAAGGAGATAGATAGATAGGAGATGGATACATATATAGATAGATAGGAGATGGATACATATATAGATAGATAGGAGATAGATAGGAGAGAGATAGATAGATAGGAGAGAGATAGATAGATAGGAGATAGATATGAGATAGATAGATAGATATAAGATAGATAGAGAGAGAGATAGATAGATAGGAGATAGATAGATAGATAGGAGATAGATAGATAGATAGATAGATAGATGATAGATAGATGATAGATAGATAGATAGGAGAGAGATAGATAGATAGGAGATAGAGAGATAGATAGGAGATGGATAGATAGGAGATAGATATACTGTAGAAGAAGTGAAAGTAAAAGTATAATTCTCTCGGTCCCGGACATTGTCTTCCGTCAGTTTTGTTACAGTTTTTATCTTTTTGAAACGAAGGTAAATAATCGGAGATCTTGGACGTTGTGTGATCTCATCCTACTAATTCTTCGGTCCCTTCCGCTTGTAGACACTTGGGAGACTCTGTGCTCAGGGTTCTGGTAAAGTTGTGTATCAGCGGTACCGCTGCGTTATTATGATGTTGTATCTGTTATATATCCATCGCCCTGATACTGTAAAGTATGTGCCCCCCAGTAAACTTCTTCATGCAGAGGATGACGTCACCTGCGCCAGGGACCAATCAGAGCCGCGGAAAAGTTCCCCCATCCTTGAAGTAACGGATCGCCGGGCGCCGCCCCCTCCTCCGCCGCGGAGGACGCCGGGAAGTGTAGTCTGAGGCGGAGGATGCGGCAGGACTACAATCCCCGCAGCCCATATAAAGAGATTGTGCTGGGAGGAGGGGGACAGAGCCGGGAGACAGCGGCAGGACGAGCATGGACGTGCGGCCGGCCCGGAGCAGCAGGTACCGACCGGCGGCTACAATGTATCTGTCCTGCTCCATAGGGGGCTCCATAGGGGGCGCCATAGGGGGCGCCACAGGGGGGGGGGTCACTGATGTGCGGCTACAATGTATCTGTCCTGCTCCATAGGGGGCGCCACAGGGGGGTCACAGATGTGCGGCAGGTACTGACCCCCGCTACACTGTATCTGTCCTGCTCTATAGGGGGCGCCACAGGGGGGGGTCACTGATGTGCGGCAGGTACTGACCCCCGGCTACAATGTATCTGTCCTGCTCTATAGGGGGCGCCACAGGGGGGGTCACTGATGTGCGGCAGGTACTGACCCCCGGCTACAATGTATCTGTCCTGCTCTATAGGGGGCGCCACAGGGGGGGGTCACTGATGTGCGGCAGGTACTGACCCCCGGCTACAATGTATCTGTCCTGCTCTATAGGGGGCGCCACAGGGGGGTCACAGATGTGCGGCAGGTACTGACCAGCGGCTACAATGTATCTGTCCTGCTCTATAGGGGGCGCCACAGGGGGGTCACAGTTGTGCGGCAGGTACTGACCAGCGGCTACAATGTATCTGTCCTGGTCCATAGGGGGTGCCACAGGGGGGTCACTGATGTGCAGCAGCGGGGGCCGGGGGTCCTGCACAGGTCCCATCCATAGACTGACCCGTTACATGGAGGGTGGTCTCTGAGGGGCTCGGGTGCCCCCTGTGTATACCAGAGCTGTGTTAACTGTTTAGTATCTGGAGGCTGTTGGGGGTGATGGGTGCTGGGTATCCTCCGTGTCCGCGTTGTGGTTACCTCGCTCTTATCACGTATCCAAGCACCTTTGCCTTTAGATACACCCTGGATTTCCATGACTATAATCTGTTACTGTGCAACATAGGAAGACTACAACTCCCAGCATCCCATGTAGGGGCCCTTGTTGTAAGGTCTGTGGCCTCGCTGATTTTATGGGAACTACAAGTCTCAGCACGGCCTGGCATCTCTCTATGGTATTGTCTCTATATAGTGGGGGCTACAGGAGAAGCAGAACATTGGGGGACATTCTCTCTGCCATCGTTATGTGTGTGCGTGCGGGGGGGGGGGGCCCAAATGGGAAAGGGGAACCAAACTCAAGCACAGGAAACCCATTAACCTGGTGATTGCGCCGTTTCAAGGAAATTCAAGATAAATTAACCGAGCGACCATCGGATCTGTACCCAGAACTGGCAGTGCAATAAGCAGAACCCCGTGTAATGTCCACGGTCTGAGAAAATGGGGCTCCCCTGTAGCTGAGTGTATAATACAATGAACCCCAAGAATGCAACTTGTAGTAGTGGCTGAGGGCAATGTGGTAAATTCCTGGACCTGGACCAGAACCACTTCAGAAGATGATTTTATAGGTTCAATAGTGTTTAGTAATGTCTGTTCTCCATGGAACGTATCACCGTGACAGCTCAGACATCTACCAGCGCAAGGCCCAACGCCCGTACCGCTATATACCCTACATCAGCTGTTTCATAACTCTGACCTCTGTCTGATCAGCAGAATAGTGAGTGCAGCTCTGGGGTATAATACAGGATGTAACTCAGGATCAGTACAGGATAAGTAATGTCATATATGTACACAGTGACTGCACCAGCAGCAGAATAGTGAGTGCAGCTCTGGAGGATAATACAGGATGTAACTCAGGATCAGTACAGGATAAGTAATGTCATGTATGTACACAGTGACTGCACCAGCAGCAGAATAGTGAGTGCAGCTCTGGGGTATAATACAGGATGTAACTCAGGATCAGTACAGGATAAGTAATGTCATATATGTACACAGTGACTGCACCAGCAGCAGAATAGTGAGTGCAGCTCTGGGGTATAATACAGGATGTAACTCAGGATCAGTACAGGATAAGTAATGTCATGTATGTACAGTGATTGCACCAACAGCAGAATAGTGAGTGCAGCTCTGGGGTATAATACAGGATGTAACTCAGGATCAGTACAGGATAAGTAATGTCATGTATGTACACAGTGACTGCACCAGCATCAGAATAGTGAGTGCAGCTCTGGGGTATAATGCAGGATGTAACTCAGGATCAGTACAGGATAAGTAATGTCATGTATGTACACAGTGACTGCACCAGCAGCAGAATAGTGAGTGCAGCTCTGGGGTATAATACAGGATGTAACTCAGGATCAGTACAGGATAAGTAATGTCATGTATGTACACAGTGACTGCACTAGCAGCAGAATAGTGAGTGCAGCTCTGGTGTATAATACAGGATGTAACTCAGGATCAGTACAGGATAAGTAATGTCATGTATGTACACAGTGACTGCACCAGCAGCAGAATAGTGAGTGCAGCTCTGGTGTATAATACAGGATGTAACTCAGGATCAGTACAGGATAAGTAATGTCATGTATGTACACAGTGACTGCACCAGCAGCAGAATAGTGAGTGCAGCTCTGGAGTATAATACAGGATGTAACTCAGGATCAGTACTGGATAAGTAATGTCATGTATGTACACAGTGACTGCACCAGCAGCAGAATAGTGAGTGCAGCTCTGGTGTATAATACAGGATGTAACTCAGGATCAGTACAGGATAAGTAATGTCATGTATGTACACAGTGACTGCACCAGCAGCAGAATAGTGAGTGCAGCTCTGGGGTATAATACAGGATGTAACTCAGGATCAGTACAGGATAAGTAATGTCATGTATGTACACAGTGACTGCACCAGCAGCAGAATAGTGAGTGCAGCTCTGGGGTATAATACAGGATGTAACTCAGGATCAGTACAGGATAAGTAATGTCATGTATGTACACAGTGACTGCACCAGCAGCAGAATAGTGAGTGCAGCTCTGGGGTATAATACAGGATGAGTGATCTGATTACAGTTCCTGGGTTGTTTATTTGGATGACATGGTGTAATCTCCGCAGTTTACATTTGGTGGATGATTGATTATTTGTGACTGATGATATAATTCCACGTTGCTTGTGTAGTTTAGAGTCTGGTGGGGGGATAATTCCATGTCTCGTCATGTGGTTGCTCAGGGGTGGCTTGTGGCTTGTACTTGTGGTTCCTGCAGCTCCCGGTCTCCTGTACCCCTCGGATCGGCTGCTCGGTGTCTCCTCCGCACTCCTCCTGATTTTCTATTTATAGGATCACAAGAGATTATTGTAACCAAGTTGAAGAGTATTTTCATTCAATCACCTTCCTCCTCTGCGTTCTGCACCATCTGCGCTCTCCACTGGGTCGGATAACTACATCTCTGTGCGGAGGTGAATAGAAAACTCTGCTGCGGCCTCAGGGCCTCCTCCTCCGATCCTGATCTCTGCCCGGTGTCTGCACCTGATGCCTGGCTCGGTCTCTTCTCTGCTGTATCCTCCTCCTCCTCCTCCTCCTCTGGTCCTGGTCCCTGTCCGGTTTCTGCACCTGATGCCAGGCTCGGTCTCTTCTATGCTGCGGCCTCCTCTGGTCCTGATCTCTGCCCGGTTTCTGCACCTGATGCCTGGCTCGGTCTCTTCTCTGCTGTATCCTCCTCCTCCTCTTCCTCCTCTGGTCCTGATCTCTGCCCGCTGTCTGCACATGATGCCAGGCTGAGTCTCTTCTCTGCTGTATTCTCCTCCTCCTCCTCCTCTGATCTCTGCCCGGTGTCTGCACCTGATGCCAGGCTCGGTCTCTTCTCTGCTGTATCCTCCTCCTCTGATCCTGATCTCTGCCCGGTGTCTGCACCTGATGCCAGGCTCGGTCTCTTCTCTGCTGTATCCTCCTCCTCCTCTGCTCCTGATCTCTGCCCGGTGTCTGCACCTGATGCCAGGCTCGGTCTCTTCTCTGCTGTATCCTCCTCCTCCTCTGGTCCTGATCTCTGCCCGGTTTCTGCACCTGATGCCAGGCTCGGTCTCTTCTCTGCTGCGGCCTCCTCTGGTCCTGATCTCTGCCCGGTGTCTGCACATGATGCCAGGCTCGGTCTCTTCTCTGCTGTATCCTCCTCCTCCTCCTCTGATCCTGATCTCTGCCCGGTGTCTGCACATGATGCCAGGCTCGGTCTCTTCTCTGCTGTATCCTCCTCCTCCTCCTCTGATCCTGATCTCTGCCCGGTGTCTGCACCTGATGCCAGGCTCAGTCTCTTCTCTGCTGTATCCTCCTCCTCTGGTCCTGATCTCTGCCCGGTGTCTGCACTTGATGCCAGGCTCAGTCTCTGCTGCAGTGGATTCAACATGGTGGTGTTAAGTTTCTTGTAATGCTCCAGTGCTGCTATAATCTCCAGAGATGAGGCATCATGCGACTAATATCACTACTGGAGCGGATAAGGGGTGCGATGGGTATTGGGGAGATCTGTCCTGCACTTCATTGCAGCTTCCAGGATGGGTAGAAGGACAGTCAGTCTGCGTCTATATTAAGCAGGTTAGATGGACCAAAGGGAACAGGCCAAACAAATTTTCGATTAAACTTCCAGCCCTAAATAGGGTGTGGGTTTTTTTTTTTTTTTTTTTTTTTTTTTTGAAATCTTCAAGTAATGTGTAATTGGGCAGAAAAGTCATATTTGCCTGAGATGAGTCAAGTTCAGAGGTTGCAGCAGCGGTACAGTCTCTTCCGATGCATGTTGTTGGATCCTGTAAATAAGCATTTCATATTTTACATGAGCGGAAGTTGGATCTTTAACTACCCGTGTCTCCAGATTGGTAGCTCTCTGAACTACCAGCATGATGTGATCTGAAAGATGTGATTCTTATCTTGTAATATGACACGGTAGCCTTTTTCTAGGTGCTGTAGAACTATAAATGGGGTTGTCTGAGGTGACTGTCCCCCTGCAGCCTCTAAACCTGACTCATTTCGGGCAAATATGACTCTTCTCTGCTCATTGCCACACGACTTTTATAGGTAAAGGTAATTCTAGAAAGTATGTTTCATGCCCCGCCTGGGGGGGCTGTTAGTATAAGTGGGGTAACATCTGATGACCAGCTCCCTCTGTTGATTGGTTGCGGATCCTTCTGTTGTTCCTGTCATGCAGGTTTTGGGGTATTTCTGCTGCAGATCAGCCCGCTCTTTCCAGTGGGGTGGTGGATTTCCTTGCTGACCCCGGCAGCTGACGCTCGTCCTGGTGCGGATCGGCCTCTGCCGGAGGCTTCCAGTCTGCGGAGAAAATGCTGAATCCGGGGTTTAATATTTGATCTGTAATTTTCTGCCATCTGTAAGTTAATGTGGCGCGGCTGTCACGATAATCGCTATATATAGAGCATCCTCCGTCTATTACCAGCCTGGATATAGGAAGGGGGGCAGGGGATGACAATTTATTACCCAGCTTTCCCAGATACCTGCAAATGATGTGAGTCTTCCATTTCTAGTGTAAGAAAGCTGGGTGTGAACTGCTGTGATGGCCGTGTATGAGCCCCCTACCTACTTATACCTGCCCCTATCCATAGAGGCTCAACTAAAATTCCCATAAAACAATCTACCACTTGCCTCAGGGGCTTCATAGGTGTTAATGGAGCTTGGAGCCCCTGAGGCTCAATTGTATACAATCTTTCATCCTGGTAGAAGGGACTTTGTGCGGTTTTATGGGCGATTCTTCTGTGGTTGATCGCAATCCGGCATTCATTTACTGCAGATACGACCAATACACTGACCTATAACGTAAAGTCTTTCGTCTGAGGATCTGCTCCTCATATCCCTCACTGGGTCGTCACCCGGAGGCTATTTTTGGGCTGTGAATTCTAGGAATGTATCACCATAAATAGGAGGTTTCATAAAATCTTTGCCAGTCTCTGCTGATGTTCTGTGCGATTACGGGATCCGTCCAGATGCACTTTCCTCTGGCCGCACTTCAGGGATCCACAACATAGGACGGTCCACTGCTGGGATTTACAGGACCGGGAGCCGCCATGTTCCCTCCTGATATTTGGAGATTGCACCCTCCCGATAATGGGGAATAATAAAGCTCTCCATCTATTGTCATCACTTTTTACAGGCAATAGTGAGTGCAGCTCTGGAGTATAATACAGGATGTAACTCAGGATCAGTACAGGATAAGTAATGTCATGTATGTACACAGTGACTGCACCAGCAGCAGAATAGTGAGTGCAGCTCTGGGGTATAATACAGGATGTAACTCAGGATCAGTACAGGATAAGTAATGTCATGTATGTACACAGTGACTGCACCAGCAGTAGAATAGTGAGTGCAGCTCTGGAGTATAATACAGGATGTAACTCAGGATCAGTACAGGATAAGTAATGTCATGTATGTTCACAGTGACTGCACCAGCAGCAGAATAGTGAGTGCAGCTCTGGAGTATAATACAGGATGTAACTCTGGATCAGTACAGGATAAGTAATGTCATGTATGTACACAGTGACTGCACCAGCAGCAGAATAGTGAGTGCAGCTCTGGAGTATAATACAGGATGTAACTCAGGATCAGTACAGGATAAGTAATGTCATGTATGTGCACAGTGACTGCACCAGCAGCAGAATAGTGAGTGCAGCTCTGGGGTATAATACAGGATGTAACTCAGGATCAGTACAGGATAAGTAATGTCATGTATGTACACAGTGACTGCACCAGCAGCAGAATAGTGAGTGCAGCTCTGGAGTATAATACAGGATGTAACTCAGGATCAGTACAGGATAAGTAATGTCATGTATGTGCACAGTGACTGCACCAGCAGCAGAATAGTGAGTGCAGCTCTGGGGTATAATACAGGATGTAACTCAGGATCAGTACAGGATAAGTAATGTCATGTATGTACACAGTGACTGCACCAGCAGCAGAATAGTGAGTGCAGCTCTGGAGTATAATACAGGATGTAACTCAGGATCAGTACAGGATAAGTAATGTCATGTATGTACACAGTGACTGCACCAGCAGCAGAATAGTGAGTGCAGCTCTGGGGTATAATACAGGATGTAACTCAGGATCAGTACAGGATAAGTAATGTCATGTATGTACACAGTGACTGCACCAGCAGCAGATAGTGAGTGCAGCTCTGGGGTATAATACAGGATGTAACTCAGGATCAGTACAGGATAAGTAATGTCATGTATGTACACAGTGACTGCACCAGCAGCAGAATAGTGAGTGCAGCTCTGGGGTATAATGCTGGATCAGTAATGTCGTGTATGTACAGGGTTTGCGCTCTTGGTGGCGCAGTGTTGTTCGTGCTCCGTTGGTCTTGGGATGGATACAGTTATTCCTGTGCGATCTCCATCCATTGTCTTGTGTCTTTGTGCCGGTTGCCGCTTGCGTTCTTCTTGCTGTGGTGACGGATGAGCGGATATCTTGGTGCAGATGAGTTCTGGTTCTTTGCCGCCTGCTCTCGTGTCCCTGGTTCTTGGCTACGTGGGTTCTGTTCCGTCATTCTACATTGTGTAGTAGTGAAGCTCTCGGCGTCTCCGGTGCCCTTGGCCTTGATGACGCAGCGACGGACGCCTTTGGCTGTCGTCAGACGCTGCCGGCTGAACCGCTTTGGCGCACCGCGCTCTCCTGACCTCCTTGTCCTACTTCAAGTTAATGTTTGAATGAGCTGAGCACCTGGGGTGACGGTTGAGCACCGATGTGCCTTGTAATGACCTGATAATTAGCCTTTCTCTGGGCTCCTGTTGTGATGCGGAGAGGAGCAGAACAGATATTTGTATTTACTTTTCCTTTTTTGCTCTGATTGAAGTGGTTTTTAGCCTAATTTGGAGATGAATGCGGCAGGTTACTGCGTGACAGATGTCATCTCTCCAGGAAGGAGGCTTGAAATCCGGCTGCAGCGTGACGCCCTGTATGTGGGGAGTAGCTGGACTTGTAGGGCTCATTGCTGGCCCACGCTTCTGCCGTAAGACTCGCCGGGCAAGCACAAGGCAGCGCGCTGGAGAGGAGGAAGGATGAGCGCTACTCGCCCCTCGCCTTCCATAGTAAATGGCGCCACGCAGTTGTTAAGGCCAAATATGGAGCAGGCTCGATAGTCTTTTGGGTCACAGCTTGGTACAGTGAGTACACCTCGTGTTTACCGTACTGCGCCCGGCATCATAGGCGTTTATTGGGATCTATATCTGTCCGCAAATGGAAAGTGTGCATGGGGCCTTATACCCTTCAACCTCCCCATACGTGACTTGCATAGGAGGAGAGCAAAATGTCCCCAGCCCTGGCGGGTGCTACACCAGCCACTGCACAATTTAATTCTGGGCAATAAACTATAAGGATGAATTGAACAAGAGGCGGACATCCAGGTGAAAGCTCAATAAAATTAGCAATTGTTTAAGGGGAAACCATCAGCAGCTGTGACCATACAGACAGCAGCCAGTGATATGTAATCAGACCTCACACTGCTGTGCTCTTTGCAGCCAGTGATATGGATTGTCCCTGGAGAGATGTGTAATCAGACCTCACACTGCTGTGCTCTGTGCTCTCTGCAGCCAGTGTTATGTATTGTCCCCGGAGAGATGTGTAATCAGACCTCACACTGCTGTGCTCTCTGCAGCCAGTGTTATGTACTGTCCCTGGGGATATGTGTAATCAGACCTCACACTGCTGTGCTCTGTGCTCTCTGCAGCCAGTGTTATGTATTGTCCCTGGAGAAATGTGTAATCAAACCTCACACTGCTGTGCTCTGTGCTCTCTGCAGCCAGTGTTATGTACTGTCCCTGGGGATATGTGTAATCAGACCTCACACTGCTGTGCTCTGTGCTCTCTGCAGCCAGTGTTATGTATTGTCCCTGGAGAGATGTGTAATCAGACCTCACACTGCTGTACTCTGTGCTCTCTGCAGACGCTGTTATGTATTGTCCCTGGAGAGATGTGTAATCAGACCTTACACTGCTGTGCTCTGTGCTCTCTGCAGCCAGTGTTATGTACTGTCCCTGGAGAGATGTGTTATCAGACCTTTGTGTAGATCAGTAGCAGCAGGACTGTGATATGTGGATGTTCTCTGGAGATCAAAATTGGATAAGATTGTCTAGTCACTTTACATTTTATTTCTGAAAATATATAAATTCTAATCGCCATTCATGAACAAGTGATGGATGTTACGGGGCCACAAGAACCTGGGTTTTACATTATCATTGTATCAACAATAAAACCTTCAGTCAGTAGGGAGAGCACAGGACCTCAGCCACAGGACGTCACCAGGCTCTGCTGGGATCTGCTCTTCCAGTCTCTCCCCGTTCTGGGACCATCTTGGGTTTCTTGGCCATAACTCTGTATTTCGGATAACTCCTGCTAAAGAAAACATTCCCCAATCCATGACACTTCCTCCTCCACCTTTCACTGACTTTGAGTTCAGTCTTTCCTCCAGTTTGTACATTTATTCTAGAAATCAGACTTGGAACAACCATTGTTATGGCTGATGGGGGTCGTCCCTTTGGCTTTCATCTGGACAACCTGCTGCCGAAAGGCTTCAATTGGCTCTGAATAAAAGCTGGAAAAAGTATTCATGCGCTTGTGCTAATGGGCAGGTCTGTGATTTAGAAGATAGGTTGGATACAGAGATGGGGGCCCACCAGGTTCCACTAAGTCATGTGGTGCATGTAATAACTACCCGAAGTGTTCGTGTGGCGTGGCCCGCTCTTTGTAACGCATTGTTTAGTCCAAAGGTACATAAACAAAAACGGATACCCCTCACTTGGTGGGGAAATGGACAAAAACTCAATAAAACATATTATTAAAAATTGTTAAATCTTTATTAATACAAAAAAACACACAGATACCAGTATAGTTACTGCTGGTGATATATACAAAAAATGTTGAATAAAAACACAGTGGTTTGGCACAGAAAAAACGGATAAACATGGGCAGGTGAGGGAAGTTATAGTGTATTGGAGCAGGTGAATAAGAGGCTGGGCAATGCAGTATATTAGGTATGTGATAGCTCCATGTGATACAGGGAGGCTCCTACGTAAAGGAGGAAGATAGTGTCTTTAAGGGCTATCTAAAAAGGTATGCCAGCTCTTACCAGTTCAAAGATGTTGCAAAACACCGCTGCCAGGTTGGGACCGCGTCCCCGACGCGCGTTTCGGCTCTAGGGGAGCCTTCGTCTGGGGGGTGAGGTCTGGGAGGTCTGTGATTCAGCTGCTTGTATGCAGTGAGCTCCCCCTAGTGGTGGCTGCAGGAGTACAGCAGGTTGTTATTGATGCCCATGTCGGGGCAGGGGAGCAGCTGCCTTATTTTAGGAGGGGAAACAAACAAGTAAACGCCGGTGATATTGGGCCCATCGGGGGGTTTTGCTTTATTTCAGTTCTTCCAGCGTTTGACTCTTCCCTTAGGAATTTATTGGCAGCCATCTATCCATTTTAATACAAAGAATCCTAAAATGTCCTTGTGGAATCTGCTGCTGGATTGTGCAATTTAGCTGGAAGCGAATGTGGGTAGACGGGAGCCGGGCAGAATCGCCCACTACACGAATCATTGGTGCACAACCCGAGAGCTGAGGAGGATTACACGAAATGTCTCAGGTGGCTGATGGTGGGGCTCATTAAAGTGGTTTGCCCACGAAAATTCTCAAATAACCCCCTAGTGGTGGTTACCATCTTTTTGAAAACGCCGTCGTTACCGGTAAGTCTTTGCTGCAAAGACTTACTGGCTATGGAGCCCTCTCCATGCACCCGCCGAGTGCCACACTACTATGCCGCGCGTCAGGAAGGGGTTAAACGATGCTCTTTAATCATAGTTTTTAATGAAGTATTTATTTTGGGTGGGTTCATTTAAATGTCAAGTTCTTTTAAAAGGAAACCTGTCAGCAGGTGTGACCATACAGACTGCAGCCTGTGTTATTTGTTCCTGGAGATATGTGCTATTAGACTTTTGTATGTTAGTAGCAGCAGGACTGTGATTTATATTGCAGGATTGTAGCTTGTGCACTAGGGGAGTATCCTCCCACTGCTGTGCTCTGTGTCCTCTGCAGTGCCTCACAGCCCTCTCCCTTGATCTGATTAAGAAGTGTAGCAGGCCTTTGTGTGAATACTACAGAAATTACTTGCAGCAGAGGGGAGGGGCAGTGTAACAGTTCAATACAGAGCACAGCAGTGTGAGGACACCTCCAATACACTGGGAGAAGCTACAATTCTGGAATATAATTCCCTATGTCCCAGTCCTGCTGCTACTAACATACAGAAAGTTAGTTGATCCATGGTTACACCTGCAGACAGGTTAAAGGGATGAGTGATGAGGCAGCGGGCACCTCTTTGCTCCTAATATCCGGGACACCATCCGTATTAATACCTAACTGATAGGAAGTCATTTCAGAAAATAGGGCGACAGTAAAGACCGGTAAAGTAGGACGAGCGCTTGGGATCTGCTGGGATTTTATCAGGGACAGTGGCGATTAAGCCAAATCCTTCTCTCTTTAGGATGGGGGACCCACCCTGAGCCTGTGGTCCAGGGGGCAGATCTTGGATTTGGTGGGGGGGAGAGGGAGGTCAGGCTTGTTTCAGGAATCTATAAATGTTTCCCTGAAAATAAGACCATGCCCCCCCCCCCCCAAAAAAAAAAAAACTAGTGCAATTTTTTTCACGCTCATAAATCTAAGGCCTCCCCTGAAAATATGACCTGGCGGCCGCCATTGCTCCGGCTCCTCGCACAAGCTTGTGACCTGGGTGAAGAATTCATGGGATAAAATCACTGATGTTGCAGGTGCTACGAGCACCTACCTGGACAATAGGTCCTCTATGAAGGAAAGGGCTATTGTATGAGCGATTGGGGCCAATGGTCCCAAAAGAAATGGAGTCCTAAGAAATTCGGCCTGAAACTCTCAGGGTTTGGCAAGTTGTGAGGTTCCAGGAGATGATTCAAGAAATTCTTGTTGGAATTCATAGTTTTGTTGGTTGTGCTGATGTTTGTGACTACAATATATCTATAAATGTTGTTTTTTTTTAATTCCACAATAAACTTGAATTCTTTTGCATCAAAAATAAGACAATTAATTTTATTAATATAAGACACTGTCTCATTGTCGTGGGAAACAGTATATGTATCTTTATATTTTGTTTGTTTTGTAAACATGACACACATTGTATCTTCCGGTGCATCTAGGGGCCGTCCCTTCTTCTGGGAACAGCTCCCCTCCTGGTCATGGGTTGTGTCTGGAACTGCACAACTATGGACTGTTATTTGAGGGGAGTAGAGGGGATACTGTGTAGATTGTGCTACTACATATGGGGGGAGTCAAGAACAGTAAAATGCTCTAAAATGACTTTCCTCCGGTGTTGGCGCCTCCTTTGGTCAGTGACTGTGCCTGGTATTGTAACACTATTGAGACAAATGTTTCTAAGCCACAATATTACAATCCTTTGCGTTGCTCCACCTGGTGCATCTCCACATTCCCTTTTAAGTGCAGCTTTGAATGTGACTGGAGTAGAATAATGAATTTACTTTAGAATTTAAGAAAATGGGGAAAGTGTTTGTTGAAGATTATCCTGTGATTTGCTTGGTAAAATCTTGTGACTGCTCCTGGCTCAGCGCTGGTGACATCCGCCGGTCGCCTTTCCATGTATTCAGCCTCCAATATCATTCTGTGTAGGAAGCGGAAACTCTCAGCACATGGATAAGTGGCCGGGCCAACCATCGCGCACTATTTATAACACACTGTGGCCTCGGTAGGGGCTTTATAGGACCCCCCCCCCCCCCTTCCCCCCTGGGGACTGGAGTGCAGCTCACATCTGAGGGAATCTGGGTGCAGGGCGAAAGCTCAACATCTTCTGCTTCCTCCATGCGACAGATTGTGGAGAATGACGCCCAGTGACAGACTGCAGAGCATCACCTGGAAGAGCAGAGCGGCTCATCCCATCTGCTCCGCAAATATCCGCAATGTGTCCAGAGGCGGAAATCATCATCTTACCTGAACTTCACTGAACACACGAACCAATTCTCAATGTTTAGTGTTTCATGAAGTGTATACTGCAGAGCTGCACTCACTATTCTGCTGCTGGTGCAGTCACTGTGTACATACATGACATTACTTATCCTGTACTGATCCTGAGTTACATCCTGTATTATACCCCAGAGCTGCACTCACTATTCTGCTGCTGGTGCAGTCACTGTGTATATACATGACATTACTTATCCTGTACTGATCCTGAGTTACATCCTGTATTATACCCCAGAGCTGCACTCACTATTCTGCTGCTGGTGCAGTCACTGTGTACATACATGACATTACTTATCCTGTACTGATCCTGAGTTACATCCTGTATTATACTCCAGAGCTGCACTCACTATTCTGCTGCTGGTGCAGTCACTGTGTACATACATGACATTACTTATCCTGTACTGATCCTGAGTTACATCCTGTATTATACCCCAGAGCTGCACTCACTATTCTGCTGTTCCCCGGTGGTGTCTGTAGCTGTGCTCAGTAGTGTTTGGCAGCTGGAGGTAGTGGAAGAGTTTGGGTCCTGATCACACCTTGCACCCGTATCATCGCTGTTCTCACCACTTCAGGCAGAACTGCCGCCTTCTTTCTGTCACCTGATCGCTGTGGATGACTGCATGTTGTCCTGTGATGTCTCCTCTGTGCTGGTACGTAGGCATGGGAACGTTGTGGTACTACAACCCCCAGTTGAGCCACAGATTTAAAGCTACAATGTTCTAGTAATGTCAAAGTAATTACTCCCCATCCCCCCCCCAATCAGTGGGGTTAGTGCTGTGGGACCCCCACTCCCTGGGGTCCTCTTCCTGCTATAGCTGAGGTTCTCCCCCCCCCCCCCCCCCCATATGTTACAGTTCTGTATCCTTGTGTGCGGCTCACGAGAATAAACAGATCTCATTACTATGGCGACCACTGAAGACCCCCTGACGGCCCCCACAATAGATCTGACTGACGCCTTGTGTACCCGGCGCGTGACCATTACAATGGGAGCAAACATGAAGGAAGTGAATGTGGCTACAATGTATCCATGCAACCTCCTAAAGGTTAACCCCTAGAGACCTGATATGTTCCCTTCTCCGCTTACTGTCAGTGACTGGAAACCTTCCTGATCACCTGGAGCCCAAAAACCTGGCGTGACCCTTGTACTTCTCATGTCTGAGGATCCGTCACATTTTACCTACATTGATAGAATAGGACAGGGGAGAGGCTGCCCATGTGTTTACCGCCCAGAGGACTGGAGGCCATTGTAACGCACCCTCAGCTGTGAAGTACAGGACCAGGAGGGGGACGTCTGACCCTGGATGACGATTGTTCCCGTTTACTGACTGCAAGCAGAGATCTTGAGATGGTGAGAAATGAGAATCCGAAATCTATGGGAAAGCTGCAGCCGTTTGGTTCCAGGTTAACCTCTTGCGTGCTGTATCCCTTGCGGTCCCTGGTTTATGGTTATGTTCACACCCTGCAGAACTATAGGGGGACCCAGCAGACCCCTTTCCCCTGACTCTGTGGACCCTCCTCTAGGCTCCTATTTGGATTCTGCCATAAATCTGTTTGCAGCGAGTTTTTATTGGTTTGATAGAAGTACAAAGGTCCTGGAGCCGGCGGCTTCTCCCATGTACAGGAGGTGGGTGCTCCGTATACTGGGTGCTCGTGTATGGAGGAGCATTGGCAGATGTATCGGCACCACCCAGCACATAGAAGCGGATACTACTATAGGGGGATTACATGGAACAGGGGCCATTCTCCCGATGGCTGGGGGGGGATCAGCGGTGAGGTGTGGGGGATCAGACCCTTCCCATATTTTGTGGATCATAGAAATCCTGCAGAGTAAATGCAAATTCAACCGATCTCCTTCCTGAAATGCAGAAAGAGTTTGTGGATTTGTCATTTACTTTGTATCTCTATGACGTCACCTGTAGCATCTCTACTAGATGTGCCGAGCCCCTGGGGTCCTGCAATGTGGTGCCCCCTATAGGCTGGATGTTCATGGGAGCCCTGGACTCTGTGTGGATGATGTGGGGCTTCCCTTTGTAGCTGCAGCTCTGGTGCAATGTGCCAGGACTTCCATAGGTTTTGCTGTTTTGGAGTAACTTTTTAAGGATATTTAGAGGGAAGGGGGTCCCTAATCCGTCCGCCATAGCCATGATTAACCCTCTGACACATGCCACTTGTGGCTGCTTGACCCTGACGCCAGGAATACTGGGAGTTGTAGTTCTTGCATATATATGTCTTGGGGCAGGCAAGCTGTTGCCCACTGTTATCAGCCGTTGCAGGATGGGGAATGGCAGAGTGCAGAATCCTTGTATAAATGTACTGAATGGCAACTCGCTCTATAGAACAAGCCTCTTGCCGTCTGCCCTCGTTCTGCAGAGCGTTGCACCCTGTGGCCTGTTAAATCCTTAATAGCTTCATTATTTTCTATAAATGCCACAACCATTAGTGATGAATTGGAGCCGGGGGGCGGGGGCTGTGCCGATCACTGATCGATCGTTCGGGGTCTACTGGGAAGGGTCAAGGCTCTGAGGGTCTCCCGTCCCCTCTAGATACATGTTAGGGGGGGCTCTTCATGTGGGATTTCGCTTCAGTGTCACATCGGCTTAGGGTCCCCCCACACCCAGCCGATGTAATGAGACGGTCGCGTTATCTAGTCATTACATCTCTGCTGCCAGTTATCTGTACGTCGCTCCCTCTGACTCCCTCCGCATCCCATAGGCACAAAGGTTCACAAATCCAGGAGCTTGACTTCAAAAACTGCAGGAAGAGACGTAACATCCGCCAGGTGTGAACCCAACCAAAACCCAGATGAGCCGCAGGACAACAGCCGAGAACACGAGGACCATGGCTGCCTGTACACATTAGGTGTCGGTTGGCTGAGGGTGCATGTGGCTTTTGTGGGGAAAGGCATGACCCCTCTTCCAAAGCTTATTCTTCAGGAGATTATCTTCCATATTGAAATCCAACATGGCAGCGCGGCGTCTGTATGAGACTCCAGGACCTGTCATTTGGCAGAATCTATAACCGCGCCAGAGGTGTTTCAGATCCTCAGCCAATTATCCATACACTGTAGGGGTGCGATGCATGGTAGGTGCAATCAGACCCCCTAAGGTGAAAGTGCCCCCGGGGGACTGCAAAAGTTTAAACCTAAATTCAAATCTCCCCTTTCCCTAGAACTAATGTACAAATAAACCTATGAAATCCTAAACGTGTTGGGTATCGCTGCATGCCAAAAATCCTGATCCATCGACCTATTAAAATGCTTATGTAAAAAAAACTTGTACAAAAATTGAATAAAAAGTGATAAATGGGTTGTACAGTCCTCAAAATGGCAGCATTGAAATCCTCACCTCCCGCAAAAAAAATGACACCTTTACAGTCCGTACGCTGACCACAAAAAAGTTACTGGTGTCACAATAAGGGGGAAAACAGATATATATATATATATATATATATATATATATTTTTTGTGTTACAAGGTCTTAATATTTAAAAATCTATGAAAACTTAATTAGACCTATAAAAATTGTAGTTTCCCCACGATTGCTCTGTGCAGCCAGTGTTATGTATTGACCTTTGTGTATGTTGGTAGCAGCAGGACTGTGATATATTAATATTCCAGCATTTGTAGCTAATCCCACTGCTGTGCACTAAACTGTAGTAGTGAATGAGGTGCCTGCTGCAGTTTTTACTCAGAGCAGAGGGGAGGGACTATAGACTGTTCTAATGCACAGAGCACAGCAGTGTGAGGAGATGCCCCCAGTGCACTTGGAAGAGCTACAATCCTGGAATATAAACCCATATTTTAAAGTCCTGCAGCTACCAACAACCTACACAAAGATCTGATTACACCTCTCTCCAGGGACTATACATAACACTGGCTGCAGAGAGCACAGAGCACAGCAGTGTGAGGTCTGATTACACATCTATCCAGGGACAATACATAACACTGGCTGCAGAGAGCACAGAGCACAGCAGTGTGAGGTCTGATTACACATCTATCCAGGGACAATACATAACACTGGCTGCAGAGAGCACAGCAGTGTGTGGTCTGATTACACATCTCTCCAGGGACAGTACATAACACTGGCTGCAGAGAGCACAGAGCACAGCAGTGTGAGGTCTGATTACACATCTCTCCAGGGACAATACATAACACTGGCTGCAGAGAGCACAGAACACAGCAGTGTGAGGTCTGATTACACATCTCCCCAGGGACAATACATAACACTGGCTGCAGAGAGCACAGAACACAGCAGTGTGAGGTCTGATTACACGTCTCTCCATGGATAATACATAACACTGGCTGCAGAGAGCACAGAGCACAGCAGTGTGAGGTCTGATTACACATCTCTCCAGGGACAACACATAACACTGGCTGCAGAGAGCACAGAGCACAGCAGTGTGAGGTCTGATTACACATCTCTACAGGGACAATACATAACACTGGCTGCAGAGAGCACAGAACACAGCAGTGTGAGGTCTGATTACACATCTCCCCAGGGACAATACATAACACTGGCTGCAGAGAGCACAGAGCACAGCAGTGTGAGGTCCCCTCTAAGGCTATATTAAGCACCCAATGGATATTAACCCCCTGCTGCTCCTGGGGTCTTGTCTTCGTGCTGTATTGCTCCTCCTGGGGTTGTCTATGATTCTGGTTGGCAGCCCCTCGTCTCCTGTGATGGCGGCCGCACGTTTCCCCCTCGGATCGTGAAACAATACGGGAGAGAGAACGCCAAACTTGGACAGGCTTCATGTGGCGGAGTCTCTGCTGCTTTATGAGATCTTTAAGGATTATTTACTTAAGGTTTTCCGTTCATCCGAGAATCCTGTCAGGATCTTGTCTCCAGGGGTCATTAAAGTTGAGTTTTGGAGGGTTTAGCGGCGGTGAGGCCCCCGGTTCCCCCCGCCTCGCCCTGCGCTGTCTGGGAGGTCGCCTTTTATGTGTAGAGATTTCTATAAAGATGGCAGCAGGTTCTGGATCATAACCGTCAGCCTCACAGATGACTGTCATAAAATCCTGCAGATAGAAGCTCCGCGCTTACTGGGGGCGACCCTGTGCCCACCTGGGGCTGATCATTACCACTAGAGTCTGGGGGGGATTTACCATCCGAATCTAACCTGATAAACTAGGACTTAATGTTTATATTTGTTATCCATGGCCTTATTGATGTAAAATCAACTTTTATAATTATGCCAATGAGCCATTACCAGAGCCCCACTGTGCTGCAGCTTCACAGGCTGTTACACTGTCTCCTTCCCTACGCTACCTCATGTGATCTCACCCAATGGGAGTGGGGAAATGTTCTTACACATTGTAACAGCCTGTGAAGCTACAGAACGGAGAGGCTCCTCCCACCCCCCTCCCAGAGCACTTCAGGCTGGTAATCATGGATAACAGGTATAAGAAGATCCCGTAGTCCCGGGGCCTGGATTTATGATTAATGTCCCTGGTTTATCAGGATGGATTCTCTGGTGGGAGATTTCCTTTAACAAAAGGTGCAAAAAAATTCACTTTGTAGTTAAAAATGTGATTTGAATGTGAGGTATCCAGCACTGGAGGGGTGGAAGGGTTCCTGTCTTTCTTCCTATCCTCAGATGGCTGATAACAGAGGACAGTAGAATGAAGATGGATGCAAGACAGAATCTGCAGGATCCCTTCACTATTCCTGCTGTCCAGGTCACAGGACCCTGCTATAGTGGGGGACGGGCAGAGGGTCCTCCTGGGGGTTGTGTGGATGACATGATGTCAAAAAGAGCAATTCCAGGGAGGCGCAGGTCCATGAAAAGTCTGGAATATGTTACATATGGATGTGCGATGCTCTGCAGACCCGCAACGGCTTTCTGCCCTCCCTCCTGGTCTGGAAGATGGCGGCAGGGAATCCTTGTAGAATTCTATAGCGATTGGTCATCATGTAAAGCTTATTGGGGGGGGGGGTGCTACCCCATAATGCATTGTGGTCGGGTCTATAATACATTAAGCCACCCCCATAGAGTTACATTGTAAGGGGAATGCATCAATCAGCGCAACATTGTTTCCATTACTGAACTACATATCCTGCTGTGGGGGGTTGGTAGAGGGCCCCTCTGATGCTGGCTTGTAGAGGGAGGGGGGGTCGTTCTGTGGGGTCAGGAGAGGGCACCTCTGATGCTGACCTATAGAGGGCGCCACTTGTGGGGGTGTTTGTAGAGGGCCCCTCTGATGCTGGCCTATAGAGGGCGCCACTTGTGGGGGTGTTTGTAGAGGGAGGGGGGGGGGTCGTTCTGTGGGGTCAGAGGGCACCTCTGATGCTGACCTATAGAGGGCGCCGTTCAGCAGGTGTATCGCTGTGGTCACTCCTAGGCTCGGTACCTGTGTTGCAGGAAGCGGTGGTGTCCGCACCCGTCTTATCTTATCACCATCCAGGGAGATGGCAGACGGGGTGATGGATGGGATATTTATGTACAAGGCTTCACCCCATAGAATGGCGCAGCTGAGTAATGTGATATCCTGTTACCTATGGAAAGGGTTGTCCCTGATGGGCGATGGGTGCGTCCAATCTGACGCTGCTGTAGTAATACTGGGCAGGTAACACACAGATCGGTGCAGGACCCCATCTAATATCTTGTCCACTTCTGAGGGGGGGGGGATGGGCTGCTCAGCAGTGTGAGGCTACACCCCCTCCCCCAATTCATCTGCAGAATCTACAATTTCACAGTCCTGCTGCTACTAATAACACGCTGACAGGTTCCCTTTAGGGTAGTGTCACGAGACTTATTAGTTTAGCGGTTTTATCCGTTCTTGAATCTTCTCAGCGTTGTACAAGATAAAATAATTGTTCCTTCTCTTCTCAGGGCGACGGGCGGCTGCTGTGAGGCCAGGACACATCGCTGCTGAGGACTCCCAGGTGAGTGCTGCCCACCCTGCCCGCACCCCGCCTGCATGTAACGCTGTTGTGGTGCCACCTGTAAATAAGGGTTAATGTTGCCCCCCTCCCTCCGGGTGATGGACGGCTCTGGGATCCGTGTGCTGCACTGGAGGCTGGAGGATCCCGAGATAAGAGGGCACAGAGCTGGCATCGGTTCTGCGCCAGTGTCACCTTGGCATCGTCCTTGTTTAATATCTTTTCTCTTCTTCCTTCTTCAGGATCAGCAAACATGTCGGATAAGATGTCGAGCTTCCTCCATGTGGGGGATATCGTGTCCCTGTACGCCGAGGGGTCGGTCAATGGATTTATCAGCACCCTGGGGTGAGGCGCCGGTGACACCTTGTATTCATCCGCGTTATTGTAGATGATACTTTTCTCCCCCCTCCTGTGTGATATTTGGGGTAACTCTGGGCTCCATTACTGATGTCTTGTATCTTGCTGCAGTTTGGTGGACGACCGCTGTGTGGTGCAGCCTGAAGCCGGTGACCTCAATAACCCTCCTAAAAAGTTTCGAGGTAAGTGGTAGAGTGTTAAAGGTTTACCTCCAGCTCGGGCACGGATGGGGATCCGGCAGTAGTAACATATGGTATTCCTGGGGGTTCAGTCCTATTGTGTCTGGGGGGCCCCCCTTATTCTCAGCTCCAGATCATGGGGGAGGGAGATCTTTAGCTCTCGGCCTCCATGGCTTTAGATTGTTTCCTATTCCTGGGGATCGGAGATCTTGCTGCACCCGTCCCCTCGCTGGGTGGTGACCCCAATCTCTGGGTATAGGGGCAGGTTGTTGCTTGTGGGACTTGTGATGCCTGAACCCTAATAATCACATCTGCTACTAATATTCTGCTTTGATGTAGCTGCTGAGATTATTAAAGGGGTTTGTCTGTAATGTACATTAAGCCCTACACAATGAGGAATGTGTCAGGGTTGTCAGACTGCAATCCCCTTGCACTGTCCAGTAGAGACGGGATATTTAGGATTTGCTCATCCTGTGCCGCAGATAGGACTTGCAGGACAAGTTGTGCAGGACAAGAAGTGTAATTACAGGGGACTTGGAGAGGGCATAAATGTATATTGTGGGAAAACCCCTTTAAGGGCAGTGATGCCAGAGGATGCCCCATTATCTCTGCAAGCGGCTGACACATTGTAACGGACTGAGTGGCCGGATCCTTCCAGGTGCTTTTCCCTGCTCCCCTGCGCTCCGGTCTGGGTCCCTCTCCCCTCCCCCATCCCTCCTGTCTGTATCTTCTGCTTTGGGCTTTCCTGCAGCAGTTTCCTTGTAATGTAAGCAGATTGCTCAGTGTCTTGGAACAATCCGACTTGTTTCTGGGATTCTCCCATCTCCTTACAGTAAGGATCCGGTGCAGCGTGTCTGGTACCTGGAGCCTTCACTCGTAATGAGAATCCTGGAGCGCCGGACTCTTCCGCGAGACGCTGGAGTTTACATACCAGGGTGTCGCAAGTGTATACACAAATCCCACTGCTCCAAAGTGGCTCCTCTCTGCACGGAAATGTTTTACACATTGTTACTGATGCTGACATCACGTCTTTGGTTACTATGTTACTCTGACTGTATCATGTGCAGCGCTCCTTAAGGGGCCACAACCCTCTACAAGGTCCCTGCTTCACCATGAGCTCTGAGATCAGTCATGTAGGAGCCTACGTGTAATAGAGATATGGTGCTGCTGGTGCACTCACTATTCTGCTGCTGGTGCAGTCACTATGTACATACATGACATTACTTATCCTGTACTGATCCTGAGTTACATCCTGTATTATACCCCAGAGCTGCACTCACTATTCTGCTGCTGGCGCAGTCACTGTGTACATACATGACATTACTTATCCTGTACTGATCCTGAGTTACATCCTGTATTATACTCCAGAGCTGCACTCACTATTCTGCTGGTGCAGTCACTGTGTACATACATGACATTACTTATCCTTCACTGATCCTGAGTTACATCCTGTATTATACTCCAGAGCTGCACTCACTATTCTGCTGCTGGTGCAGTCACTGTGTACATACATGACATTACTTATCCTGTACTGATCCTGAGTTACATCCTGTATTATACTCCAGAGCTGCACTCACTATTCTGCTGGTGCAGTCACTGTGTACATACATGACATTACTTATCCTTCACTGATCCTGAGTTACATCCTGTATTATACTCCAGAGCTGCACTCACTATTCTGCTGCTGGTGCAGTCACTGTGTACATACATGACATTACTTATCCTTCACTGATCCTGAGTTACATCCTGTATTATACTCCAGAGCTGCACTCACTATTCTGCTGCTGGTGCAGTCACTGTGTACATACATGACATTACTTATCCTGTACTGATCCTGAGTTACATCCTGTATTATACTCCAGAGCTGCACTCACTATTCTGCTGCTGGTGCAGTCACTGTGTACATACATGACATTACTTATCCTGTACTGATCCTGAGTTACATCCTGTATTATACCCCAGAGCTGCACTCACTATTCTGCTGCTGGTGCAGTCACTGTGTACATACATGACATTACTTATCCTGTACTGATCCTGAGTTACATCCTGTATTATACTCCAGAGCTGCACTCACTATTCTGCTGGTGCAGTCACTGTGTACATACATGACATTACTTATCCTTCACTGATCCTGAGTTACATCCTGTATTATACTCCAGAGCTGCACTCACTATTCTGCTGCTGGTGCAGTCACTGTGTACATACATGACATTACTTATCCTTCACTGATCCTGAGTTACATCCTGTATTATACTCCAGAGCTGCACTCACTATTCTGCTGCTGGTGCAGTCACTGTGTACATACATGACATTACTTATCCTGTACTGATCCTGAGTTACATCCTGTATTATACTCCAGAGCTGCACTCACTATTCTGCTGCTGGTGCAGTCACTGTGTACATACATGACATTACTTATCCTGTACTGATCCTGAGTTACATCCTGTATTATACCCCAGAGCTGCACTCACTATTCTGCTGCTGGTGCAGTCACTGTGTACATACATGACATTACTTATCCTGTACTGATCCTGAGTTACATCCTGTATTATACCCCGGAGCTGCACTCACTATTCTGCTGCTGGTGCAGTCACTGTGTACATACATGACATTACTTATCCTGTACTGATCCTGAGTTACATCCTGTATTATACCCCAGAGCTGCACTCACTATTCTGCTGCTGGTGCAGTCACTGTGTACATACATGACATTACTTATCCTGTACTGATCCTGAGTTACATCCTGTATTATACCCCAGAGCTGCACTCACTATTCTGCTGCTGGTGCAGTCACTGTGTACATACATGACATTGCTTACTATATACATGCCCCCAGTAACATCTGTGAGGTGTCATCTATGTACCAGACATTGTACAAATGACAGGAACCCTCATGATTTCGGCTCTGAAGTCAGCAGAACTGTGGCTGCTGCTCTGGAGTATAATGGAGATGTGATGTGGTGCGGGTGCTGTAGCTCTTGTCTTTCCCTGATCCTTGTCCTTCCTGATCTGGTACAGAATTAGTTCTGGGGATGAGATTGGGGCGGCCGCTGCTCAGTGATCCATATAACACAATGATGATTTGTGTAGAAGCTTTTTCTGGAGGTTTCTGCTTGTGCGATAATCTGCGGCTCTGGCTGGAGTCTCTCTTCGCTCTTTCCTCTGCTTTGGCACATAAAGGGTTACCCCCTATTATACGCAGATTACGGCGCTCTACAAAGATTGCTGATTTGCTTGTTTTTCCATCCCTGTCCCTCTTATGTGCCATGTATTAACCTCAATTCCTGGCAGCTCCCATCATCCCCTTCTCTTGGCTGCGCTGAGCAGTAACCCTTCATTGGCCTCTCATGTGGCTGATACCAGGGAGCAATAGATTAGCCCCTGTTGTCCCCATTACAGTGTTTGTGCTTTAGTGTATGTGGCCCTTTAAGACGTGGTGGTCCCCGTCCTCTGTGGTAGGTGCATCCTCCCAGGAGTAGTTGTGCTCTGCTCCCCCTTGACCCTGCATCCTCTGGGTCCCCTCCTCGCAGCCCCTGGATCCAGGTCCCCTCCGCTCTGGATTTGCTCCTGCATCTTCCCGGCCTCCTCCTCCCCTGACAGCAGCTAATTACCAAATAAGGGCAGCGCAGTGGCCGCTCCGCTCCATTCCCAGACAACCCTCAGATTCCCAGGCTGCATGACAAAGGGTTAACCCCTTCCCATCTGCCGGGGGTCCCGCGCTTTTGTGTTGGCTGCACATTTCGATCATCCAAACTTAAGTTTCCCCAAAACTTATTTTGCCGCTCCATTAAGTTTTCATGAATCTTCAAGAGATTTAATTTGTAAAGCGCTACGTAACTTGATGGCGCTATATAAATAAAGATTATTATTATTTATTATTATTATTCCCTTTCAGATGTTTAGACTTGTGTCTGGTTTTGGCAAAGCTGAGTGACAAGTGTGTGCCGGTTCTGGTTCTGTTCTACTGCAGCCTGGCAAAGCAGAGGCCTGGTTTCAGTATTTTGGGAAAGCTGGGTGAGGACCCCCTTGATCAATGTGATCCTAGGTGGGTGGATATTCCTATAGGACAGCTCAAAAGTGAGCTGGACTCTAGTATCTGGGTTCCTGCAGAACTATTTCCCCCCCTCAGGGTGATCCGGGGCAGGTTAGGGGCCAACATGGAAAACCAAACCACAAGACGGAAGAGAACTTTACTATTTGGCCACAAAAATGTCCAGACCTTGCTGGGAACAAAAGCTGCAACCCAATACATGTTAGAGACAGTGGATGATGGGGGTGGTAGTCTCATACTGTGACTAGAGAAGAGCGGAACCTGTGTCTAAATTGGGGTTAGGACCCTTCCTGGCCAATTATCGGGTCCCCTCATCTCTAATTGTGACTTAAAGGGAACCTGTCAGCAGGTGTGATGAGGCGGACTGCAGCCAGTGTTATGTATTGTCCCTGGAGAGATGTGTAATCAGACCTCACACTGCTGTGCTCTGTGCTCTCTGCAGCCAGTGTTATGTATTGTCCCTGGGGAGATGTGTAATCAGACCTCACACTGCTGTGCTCTGTGCTCTCTGCAGCCAGTGTTATGTATTGTCCCTGGGGAGATGTGTAATCAGACCTCACACTGCTGTGCTCTGTGCTCTCTGCAGCCAGTGTTATGTATTGTCCCTGGAGAGATGTGTAATCAGACCTCACACTGCTGTGCTCTGTGCTCTCTGCAGCCGGTGTTATGTATTGTCCCTGGAGAGATGTGTAATCAGACCTCACACTGCTGTGCTCTCTGCAGCCAGTGTTATGTATTGTCCCTGGAGAGATGTGTAATCAGACCTCACACTGCTGTGCTCTGTGCTCTCTGCAGCCAGGGTTATGTATTGTCCCTGGAGAGATGTGTAATCAGACCTCACACTGCTGTGCTCTGTGCTCTCTGCAGCCAGTGTTATGTATTGTCCCTGGAGAGATGTGTAATCAGACCTCACACTGCTGTGCTCTGTGCAGACAGTGTTATGTATTGTCCCTGGAGAGATGTGTAATCAGACCTCACACTGCTGTGCTCTGTGCTCTCTGCAGCCAGTGTTATGTATTACCCCTGGAGAGATGTGTAATCAGACCTCACACTGCTGTGCTCTGTGCTCTCTGCAGCCAGTGTTATGTATTGTCCCTGGAGAGATGTGTAATCAGACCTCACACTGCTGTGCTCTGTGCTCTCTGCAGCCAGTGTTATGTATTGTCCCTGGAGAGATGTGTAATCAGACCTCACACTGCTGTGCTCTGTGCTCTCTGCAGCCAGTGTTATGTATAGTCCCTGGAGAGATGTGTAATCAGACCTCACACTGCTGTGCTCTGTGCTCTCTGCAGCCAGTGTTATGTATTGTCCCTGGAGAGATGTGTAATCATATCTCTGTATGGTAGTAGCAGCAGGACTGTGATATATGGGTTTTATTGTAGCTTCTTTCATTGCTCTTTAGCAACACCCATCTGCCTTGAGAACCTCATGTAGCAGTAATTTTAGTAGGTAAGAATTGACAGAACTCCACCCCCCCCCCCCACCACAATCCCTGCCCTCTGCTCAGAGCACAGCAGTGTGAGGACACTCCCAGCTGCATGAAAAGCTTGTCTCACTGGGGCAGATTTACTTACCCGGTCCATTCATGATCCAGCGGCGCGCTCTCTGTGGAGGATTTGGGTCTTCCGGCGAATCACTAAAGTTGTTCCTCCGACGTCCACCAGGTGTCGCTGCTGCGCTGAAGTTCAATGGAATGCACTGAAGTTCACCAAGCCGGGCCGGGTGCAGTAAGTGTGTGTCAAGCGACACTTTTTTTTTTTTTTTTTTAATGCGGCGGTTTTTCCGAATCCATAGGGTTTTTGTACGGCCACGCCCCCCAATTTCCGTCTCGTGCATTCCGGCCCGACAATCCCGGGGCAATAAAGGGAAAATCGGCGCAAAACTGAAAAATTAGGGTTAATCGCCGTAAAAATGCGATTCGGGCCCTTAGTAAATGACCCCCACTGTGTTCTAAATAAATAGGTCATTTTGGGATTTGTGGGCTTTTGGTTTGTGCTTTTGCTCACGTAAATGACTTTATTATAATGAGGTTGTCACAGCCCCGCCCCTTATGCCTGTCTTTCTCATGGATGTCTCCCCCCTCCATGTGCGGCGCTACCTGTGCCTCCTGCTGCGGCTGTAACTGGGCAGCGCCAGACACACCCCTGCTTGTCATATAGACCTGAATTATTGCTTAAAGGGACTGTCCATAACACGCATGACTGATTTCTTTCTTCTTAAAGGGGCTGCTGTGTGCGCAGATATGATGCAGCTGCGTATTAACCCTTTCCTCCCTGCAGCAGCGGCCGCCTGCATTTGACGTCTTAATCTGCACAATTCATTTAGTTTCCTGCACCATAAGCTCCGGCTGTCGGCCCATTATCATCCTAATCCTGCCGCCTCCTGTGCCCGCTGCTGGGCAGGGTGCCCGCTGCTGCCCTCCACGTGGAGACCCTACAGGCCCCTTGTGTCTTCTCTTCCAGACTGTCTCTTCAGACTCTGCCCCATGAACAGATACTCCGCACAGAAACAGTTCTGGAAAGCCGCAAAACCCGGAGCGAGCAGCACCACCGACACCGTCCTGCTCAACAAGCTACACGTAAGGCCCAGGATGCAGCCACGTGAGGGGCCACGGCGGGGGAGGGGCCGGGGAATAAATGTATAATAGATGTATTTGTGTAAAATCTATATATTCTACATTTTCACATGTTCCTATTAAAATCATTGATTTTTGTCTAAGGTATTCTGTTAACTGTCCCCTGGTGGTGATGAGAGGTTACTGCACGTGATCATCTATAATCTGTGATGATAAATCTTCTGTTTCCTTTAATAGCATGCAGCAGACCTGGAGAAAAAGCAGAATGAGACCGAGAATCGCAAGCTCCTGGGGACAGTCATCCAGTATGGAAATGTTATCCAGGTACAGTCCTGTGTCTGCACATACATGACATTACTTCTCCTGTATTATACCCCAGAGCTGCACTCACTATTCTGCTGCTGGTGCAATCACTGTGTACATACATGACATTACTTATCCTGTACTGATCCTGAGTTACATTCTGTATTATACCCCAGAGCTGCACTCACTATTCTGCTGCTGGTGTAGTCACTGTGTACATACATGACATTACTTATCCTGTACTGATCCTGAGTTACATCCAGTATTATACCCCAGAGCTGCACTCACTATTCTGCTGCTGGTGCAGTCACTGTGTACATACATGACATAACTTATCCTATACTGATCCTGAGTTACATCCTGTATTATACCCCAGAGCTGCACTCACTATTCTGCTGCTGGTGCAGTCACTGTGTACATACATGACATTACTTATCCTGTACTGATCCTGAGTTACATCCTGTATTATACCCCAGAGCTGCACTCACTATTCTGCTGCTGGTGCAGTCACTGTGTACATACAGGACATTACTTATCCTGTACTGATCCTGAGTTACATCCTGTATTATACCCCAGAGCTGCACTCACTATTCTGCTGCTGGTGCAGTCACTGTGTACATACATGACATTACTTATCCTGTACTGATCCTGAGTTACATCCTGTATTATACACCAGAGCTGCACTCACTATTCTGCTGCTGGTGCAGTCACTGTGTACATACATGACATTACTTATCCTGTACTGATCCTGAGTTACATCCTGTATTATACCCCAGAGCTGCACTCACTATTCTGCTGCTGGTGCAGTCACTGTGTACATACATGACATTACTTATCCTGTACTGATCCTGAGTTACATCCTGTATTATACTCCAGAGCTGCACTCACTATTCTGCTGCTGGTGCAGTCACTGTGTACATACATGACATTACTTATCCTGTACTGATCCTGAGTTACATCCTGTATTATACTCCAGAGCTGCACTCACTATTCTGCTGCTGGTGCAGTCACTGTGTACATACATGACATTACTTATCCTGTACTGATCCTGAGTTACATCCTGTATTATACACCAGAGCTGCACTCACTATTCTGCTGCTGGTGCAGTCACTGTGTACATACATGACATTACTTATCCTGTACTGATCCTGAGTTACATCCTGTATTATACCCCAGAGCTGCACTCACTATTCTGCTGCTGGTGCAGTCACTGTGTACATACATGACATTACTTATCCTGTACTGATCCTGAGTTACATCCTGTATTATACTCCAGAGCTGCACTCACTATTCTGCTGCTGGTGCAGTCACTGTGTACATACATGACATTACTTATCCTGTACTGATCCTGAGTTACATCCTGTATTATACTCCAGAGCTGCACTCACTATTCTCTTTTTCCTTAGTTGCTCCATTTAAAGAGTAACAAGTACCTGACGGTGAATAAGCGCCTCCCTGCGCTCCTGGAGAAGAACGCGATGCGAGTGACGTTGGATGAAGCTGGAAATGAAGGCTCCTGGTTTTACATTCAGCCGTTCTATAAGCTGCGCTCTATTGGTGATAGTGTGAGTTTCGCTGGGGGACAAGTCCTCCCCTTGTCTATCCAAAGGGTTCAATGTTTTATACCTTAAATGGTCGGATGGAATTTCTTACTTTGATCTGTGTCTGGGAAAGCTGGGTACTAACCTGTGCAGCTTCCATAGAGGCTCTGTATACAGGGAGCGATGTTATCTCTGCTCCTCCTCAGCCTCGTCTTATTATAAAAGGAAGAATTCAATGAAAGTCTTAATAATCTGAGATACAATGTATTCAACCTGACCCAAATATCTGAGGACCCGAGGCCGTACAACACCCCCTCCCCCACCCACCTCCTTATAATATACAACCTATTAGAGAGATTATTCCCAAACACAACAATGTGTCCCCCCTCCGGGGACATCTGCCATTTATGAGGAACATTGTATCAATTATGTGGAGATGATTAACTCCTTCACTGCTGGCTTCTCCTAGGGGCAGTATTATAGTAGTTATATTCCTGTACATAGGGGGCAGTATTATAGTAGTTATATTCTTGTACATAGGGGGCAGTATTATAGTAGTTATATTCTTGTACATAGGGGGCAGTATTATAGTAGTTATATTCCTGTACATAGGGGGCAGTATTATAGTAGTTATATTCTTGTACATAGGGGGCAGTATTATAGTAGTTATATCCCTGTACATAGGGGGCAGTATTATAGTAGTTATATTCTTGTACATAGGGGGCAGTATTATAGTAGTTATATTCTTGTACATAGGAGGCAGTATTATAGTAGTTATATTCCTGTACATAGGGGGCAGTATTATAGTAGTTATATTCCTGTACATAGGGGGCAGTATTATAGTAGTTATATTCCTGTACATAGGGGGAAGTATTATAGTAGTTATATTCCTGTACATAGGGGGCAGTATTATAGTAGTTATATTCTTGTACATAGGGGGCAGTATTATAGTAGTTATATTCTTGTACATAGGAGGCAGTATTATAGTAGTTATATTCCTGTACATAGGGGGCAGTATTATAGTAGTTATATTCTTGTACACAGGGGGCAGTATTATAGTAGTTATATTCCTGTACATAGGGGGCAGTATTATAGTAGTTATATTCTTGTACACAGGGGGCAGTATTATAGTAGTTATATTCCTGTACATAGGGGGCAGTATTATAGTAGTTATATTCCTGTACATAGGGGGCAGTATTATAGTAGTTATATTCTTGTACATAGGGGGCAGTATTATAGTAGTTATATCCCTGTACATAGGGGGTAGTATTATAGTAGTTATATCCCTGTACATAGGGGGCAGTATTATAGTAGTTATATTCTTGTACATAGGGGGCAGTATTATAGTAGTTATATTCCTGTACATAGGGGGCAGTATTATAGTAGTTATATCCCTGTACATAGGGGGCAGTATTATAGTAGTTATATTCTTGTACATAGGGGGCAGTATTATAGTAGTTATATTCCTGTACATAGGGGGCAGTATTATAGTAGTTATATTCTTGTACATAGGGGGCAGTGTTATAGTAGTTATATTCCTGTACATAGGGGGCAGTATTATAGTAGTTATATTCCTGTACATAGGGGGCAGTATTATAGTAGTTATATACTTGTACATAGGGGGCAGTATTATAGTAGTTATATACCTGTACATAGGGGGCAGTATTATAGTAGTTATATACATGTACATAGGGGGCAGTATTGTCTTCTTCTCCTCTTATTTGATGATTGTGTTTTCTTTTCAGGTGGTAATTGGAGATAAAGTTGTTCTTAACCCAGTAAATGCTGGGCAGCCTCTCCATGCCAGTAGCCATCAGCTGGCAGATAACCCGGGATGTAATGAGGTGAGTGCTTTAGGGGATTTTATATCTGTAGGTGGTTCTTCACTCCCCTGTTATATAATCTGCCAGGGTTACTCCCCGGGGCAGCTCAGGGCTGGGGGTTCTTTTGCTGGGACACTATGGGGAGTGTAGTGTGTGTGTGTGTGTATATGATGTTTCCCCCTCTCCTGTCTCTCTTTTGCTCTTTCTAGTTTGGGTAATCTTCTTTATCTTCAGGTGAATTCTGTGAATTGTAACACCAGTTGGAAGATTGTTCTGTTCATGAAATGGAGCGACAACAAGGACGACATTCTTAAAGGGGTGAGCACCAGACGGATGCAGAGGTTTTTATTCTGAACTTTCTTGGGACCTTGATGGACCTATAATTCCTCAGAAAGGATACCTTGGACCCCAGGAAGACTCATTACCTCTCGAAGCGGGTCTGATGGTCCCGCAATGGCGGCTCTAGAGGTGACGCTGTAATGTGGCCCCCTGGATGTTGTTGGGGTGCAGATAGATGATGGTCGGCCTGGTGGATGCTGGGAGCTTAGATCAGTGACTTCCTGCGCCCTTTAGGGTGCAGTGGGAATGGCCCCTCGCTCTCCACCACTGTGACCCTCTTTCTGTCTGCAGGGCGATGTGGTCCGGCTCTTCCACGCTGAGCAGGAGAAGTTCCTGACCTGCGACGAGCACAGGAAGAAGCAGTATGTGTTTCTGCGGACGACCGGTCGACAGTCGGCCACGTCAGCCACCAGCTCCAAGGCTTTATGGGAGGTGGAGGTAAGTGCTCGCCCTTTCGAAGATCCCACCAGAGTTACAATGTATTTACTACAATGTCCGATGAGTCTATGGCTAAATGTAAAGGGGGTCCTACATGTAATAAGGGTCCTCCATTGAAGTTTTATCCTGTGGTATCTTTGCGCCTTGCAGTCCAGGACTGTCAGCAAGTACTCTAATAGTTGCCCCAGAGAAGTACTGGAGAACTATAGTGGAGGACCCCTTTAAGAGCTGATTCTTAATCTGTGATTGCAGGTTGTGCAGCACGACCCGTGCAGAGGGGGCGCCGGATACTGGAACAGTCTGTTTCGGTTCAAGCATCTTGCCACTGGGCATTACCTAGCGGCTGAGGTGAGTAACTCCCCCGAGGAGCCTGACCGCTGCTCTCTCCTCAGGGGCTCCGCTGGGCCCGTGCCCATGATCCTACCCGGCGGCCACCACTTTCCGGCCGCCTTGATGAACCTCTCTTTCCGGTTCTCTTTCCCCAGGTAAATCCTGACTATGATGCAGGTTGCCTGGAGGCTGAGGTTTCCGTGAGTAAGACCAGACGATAGCAGACCCCCCTCATCCTATAGCATGGCCACCCCAGGGGCCGCTGGCTTGTTAACCCATTCCTGCCCATCCTTCCCTTACATTGTGCTCGGCATCTGCTTTCCTCGCCCATTTCATGATCGATATGAATGCGGCATGTCCTGTCCGAGGTTTGATCCATGGTGACCGCAGCGCTTCGAGATTAGCAAATCGTGCCCCGAGTCTCAAGCGGTGATTTCTTCAGTATTTTCTATGGTGGCATCTGTCACTGCCAGGAGCTGGAGGATTAAACCTTGTAGATGCCCATATATGCGATGTGTGTAGGAGAAGATGGCTGCCGGGCCCATGCGGGGTGTATGATCCGTGAGCGGTCATTGTGGAGCGTTTCTATTCCTGTCTGAGAAGAACCTTTTGATTGTTCATGTTAAAGTTTGAGGATTGTGGATATATATCAGTTACTGTTGAAGCTGCAGGAGGGTGGCTGTATATACACCATACATTATTGGTGAAGCTGCAGGAGGGTGGCTGTATATACACCATACATTATTGGTGAAGCTACAGGAGGGTGGTGGCCCCATTATTTTCCCTATAGTGCAAGTATATAGCGTTTCTCCCCGGTGCTTGGATTCAGTACATATTCCATAGTCGCCTGCCTGACTTTATCCTCATTGTTCCATGACGGATCCCATTGACTTATCAGATGGACGCAGAACAAGATCCGACCCACGCCAGGATCTGCATCGACTCTGAGAAGATAAAGTGTACGCTGGTGTCCGTCCCTGAGGGCAATGATATATCTTCCATCTTTGAGCTGGACCCGACCACCCTGCGGGGAGGAGACAGCCTGGTACCGAGGTACGGTGTGTATACCGGGGGGTGAGAGGCGCGCTGGGCCTCGGACCTCTAGACTCCGGTGTCCTCTTCTCTCTTAGGAACTCCTACGTGCGGCTGCGGCATCTCTGCACCAACACCTGGGTCCACAGCACCAACAGCCCCATAGACAAGGACGAGGAGAAGCCGGTGATGCTGCGGGTGAGTGTCCCCCGGGGGCGCATGGACTGGACAGATCCTGGTTTTTGCTTTGGTGACCTGATCCGGGCTCGTCTCTTAGATCGGGACGTCTCCGGTTAAAGAAGACAAGGAAGCCTTCGCCATTGTTCCGGTGTCGCCAGCCGAGGTGCGAGATCTGGATTTTGCTAATGACGCCAGCAAAGTCCTGTCGTCCATCGCCGGGAAACTGGAGAAGGGAACCATCACCCAGAATGAGAGGAGGTGACGAGACGCTGAACCCCGGACACTACAAGTCCCAGCATGTCATTGCCAACCCTAGAAATGCCACTACTTGCTTTACTCTAGTCCCATCCAGAGCTGCATCCACGATCCCCTCTTGGCACCAGTGTGAGGTCATCTAGTCTGCTACATTGTAGTTCATTCTGTTTCTTCGTATTATAGGATGTAAATTGTATCATGTCAGATCCGTTTATCCAACATCCAGAGCGGCTCTCACAATTCTGCAGTGCATTGTGGGAGTTTGGCTGGAAGGTCATGTGTGTTGTCGGAGGCGGCTTTGGATGTGACTAGAGTATAAGATCCAGTACATGTAGCAGGACACTGACACAAAGTATCTCCTGATCCTCCGTCTCGCAGGGCGGTGACCAAACTGCTGGAGGAGCTCGTCTACTTTGTCACCGCGGGGGTCAACTCCGGCCAAGACGTCCTAGAGGTTCTGGTGAACAAACCCAACCGCGAGCGCCAAAAACTGATGCGGGAGCAGAATATCCTGAAGCAGGTGAGTGGGTTCTCCGTGTACTGGGTGCAGACTGTCACCTCCGCACCCGGGTGCTCCAGGGTGGTAACGCGTCTCTCCCTCCAAAGATCTTCAAGCTGCTGCAGGCGCCATTCACTGACAGCGGAGACGGCCCAATGCTGCGGCTGGAGGAGCTCGGAGATCAGCGGCACGCACCCTTCAGGCACATCTGCCGTCTCTGCTACCGGGTGCTGCGCCACTCACAGCAAGACTACCGCAAAAATCAGGTACAATAATGTGTAGTGCCAAATAATCCTGTCCACAGATTATACAGATAATACACCACCACTAGGGGGAGCTCCTCACTATTCTGCTATTTGGTGTAATGTATTGCAAGGAGCTCCCCCTAGTGGTGGCTGCTGGAGCAGGTCTTGTATCCTTTATCTTGAGGTGTGTGCAGAGGTTTTGGAGCTGTGTATCAGTAAGATGCAGCTGTAACCTGTGACCCCCGGCTTGTACGGTCTCCGCAGGAATACATTGCCAAGCAGTTTGGCTTCATGCAGAAGCAGATTGGCTACGACGTCCTGGCAGAAGACACGATCACGGCGCTGCTGCACAATAACCGGAAGCTGCTGGAGAAGCACATCACAGCCGCAGAGATCGACACCTTCGTCAGTCTGGTGAGGAAGAACCGGGAGCCCAGGTGAGGCCATTGCTGGGGGGCTGGGGGAGGCTTTTGGGTGCCCCGGGGACCCTCCACCTCATACATTGTCCTCCGGTTCTGCTCGTCTGTAGGTTCCTGGATTATCTGTCGGATCTCTGCGTCTCCATGAATAAATCCATCCCGGTGACCCAGGAGCTGATCTGTAAGGCGGTTCTGAACCCGGCCAACGCTGACATCCTCATCGAGACCAAGTGAGGGGAAGTCCACCTCCTGTTTAAAGGGATTGGTCCCTTACCCAAGGACAATGTCTGTTTTCCTTATGGGGGCCGGCGGGGGTCTCTGCTTACTGAGCTGTAGTGATGTCTCGTTCCCCCGATCACTGGCCTCATCAGTGCTGGGTGCAGATACAGCATAAGACTGGTGAGGCCAGTGATGTAGATGAAGACCGCTAGGTACCGCAGGGCCATCTGTGACCCCCAGGACCTGTGCTCTGACCATGACCTCCCCTTGTATCTCCTCTATAGGCTCGTCCTGTCTCGTTTTGAGTTTGAGGGTCTCAGCGGAGGAGACAACCCCTTGGAGGCCGGGGAGGATGAGGAGGAGGTTTGGCTCTTCTGGAGGGACAGCAATAAGGAGACTCGTAGTAAGAGCATCAGGGAGCTGGCGCAGGATGCCAAGGAGGGGCAGAAGGAGGACCAGGACGTGCTCAGTTACTACAGGTGAGACCCTGGGGCCCACATTGCACCCTCCTGGAAGGCGTCCACCAGCTGTGCCTCACCCCCTGCCCTCTGCCCCTGCAGGTACCAGCTCAACCTGTTTGCCCGGATGTGCCTGGACCGCCAGTATCTGGCCATCAATGAGATCTCCGGGCAGCTGGACGTGGACCTCATACTGCACTGCATGGCGGATGAGAACCTGCCCTACGACCTGCGGGCCTCCTTCTCTCGCCTGATGCTCCACATGCACGTGGACCGCGACCCGCAGGAGCAAGTCACACCCGTCAAGTACGCCCGACTGTGGTCCGAGATCCCGTCTGAGATCGCCATTGATGAGTAAGTGATCGCTGGACAGGAAATGGTTAAATAAAGGCCTTGCAGGTTATGTGGATGCGGAAATCTAAGGAGCAGGACCATCTGTGTAATCAGACCTACTGTATTTTAGTAGCAGCAGAACTGTGAAATATGGATTTATATTCCAGGATTGTAGCTTTCTTTATATGCACTGGGGGCGTGTCCACACACTGCTGTGCTCTGCTCTCGTGTCCTCACAAGCAGTCTGCATGGTCTTTCCATGATGGTCCTTGATTTGATCCCATCTCCACTATTTGCCCAGTGACCCCTGACCCCCTGTTCTTGCCCCCAGCTATGACAGCAGCGGCACCTCCAGGGATGACATCAAGGAGCGCTTTGCCCAGACCATGGAGTTTGTAGAAGAATATCTGCGGGATGTGGTGGGGCAGCGGTTTCCCTTCTCGGACAAGGAGAAGAACAAGTTGACCTTTGAGGTGACGCGATGTTCTGCAGCTCCTCCTCTTGGGTTTTGTATCTAAGTGACGTTGCTCCATCCACTCATCTCTTCAGGTGGTGAACCTGGCACGAAATCTCATCTACTTCGGCTTCTACAACTTCAGCGACCTTCTCCGACTGACGAAGATCCTTCTAGCGATCCTGGACTGCGTGCACCTGACCTCCAACTTCCCGTCTAACAAGATGGGCAAGGGGGATGAGAAGCAAGGTACCCGAGGGGCGGGCGGGGCACTCCTGGGGGGAGGGGGCTCTTATCATGGTGACCTCACTGCCTTGGGTGGCCTCTAGACTTGAATTGTAACCCATAGTAGACGCCCTCATTCTAGTTGTTGCCTGCAGGGGGCAGTAATGTGATGCGCTCCATCCATGGCGTTGGCGAGCTGATGACGCAGGTGGTGCTGCGTGGTGGCGGCTTCCTTCCAATGGCGCCTCTGGCTGCACCTGAAGGAGCCATCAAACCCCAACGCGAGCCGGAGAAGGAGGACATCCTGGTCATGGACACCAAGCTGAAGATCATTGAGATCCTCCAGGTACAAGCCACGAGGTTGGGGATGTTGGTGGTGGTGGTGGTGGGCACATCTATGGCCGCTTCCTGACTGTCCCCTCCTCTCATTCAGTTCATTCTCAATGTCCGCCTGGATTACCGCATCTCCTGCCTCCTCTGCATCTTCAAGAGCGAATTTGATGAGAGCAATGCCCAGAGCGCAGACGGGGCCGATGCCACCACCATGGTGCCAGGTACAGAGGAGCCGCCCCATTATATATCCGAGAGTCCTGGATTCTAGAGTGGCTTCCTTTATTACATATATTGTACTTTATCAGGGGCTCTGGACTTTGAACACATAGAGGAACAGGCAGAAGGAATCTTTGGTGGAAGGTGAGAAGCCGCATGAATCACTACATACAGATTATACACCACCACTAGGGGGAGATCACTACATACACATTATACACCACCACTAGGGGGAGATCACTACATACAGATTATACACCACCACTAGGAGGAGATCACTACATACACATTATACACCACCACTAGGGGGAGATCACTACATACACATTATACACCACCACTAGGGGGAGATCACTACATACACATTATACACCACCACTAGGGGGAGATCACTACATACACATTATACACCACCACTAGGGGGAGATCACTACATACACATTATACACCACCACTAGGGAGAGATCACTACATACACATTATACACCACCACTAGGGGGAGCTCACTACATACACATTATACACCACCACTAGGAGGAGATCACTACATACACATTATACACCACCACAAGGGGGAGATCACTACATACACATTATACACCACCACTAGGGGGAGATCACTACATACAGATTATACACCACCACTAGGGGGAGATCACTACATACAGATTATATACCACCACTAGGAGGAGATCACTACATACAGATTATACACCACCACTAGGAGGAGATCACTACATACAGATTATACACCACCACTAGGGGGAGATCACTACATACACATTATACACCACCACTAGGGGGAGATCACTACATACACATTATACACCACCACTAGGAGGAGATCACTACATACACATTATACACCACCACTAGGGGGAGATCACTACATACACATTATACACCACCACTAGGAGGAGATCACTACATACACATTATACACCACCACTAGGAGGAGATCACTACATACAGATTATACACCACCACTAGGAGGAGATCACTACATACAGATTATACACCACCACTAGGAGGAGATCACTACATACAGATTATACACCACCACTAGGGGGAGATAACTACATACACATTATACACCACCACTAGGGGGAGATCACTACATACACATTATACACCACCACTAGTGGGAGCTCACTACATACAGATTATACACCACCACTAGGAGGAGATCACTACATACACATTATACACCACCACTAGGGGGAGATCACTACATACACATTATACACCACCACTAGGAGGAGATCACTACATACAGATTATACACCACCACTAGGGGGAGATCACTACATACAGATTATACACCACCACTAGGGGGAGCTCACTACATACACATTATACACCACCACTAGGGGGAGATCACTACATACAGATTATACACCACCACTAGGAGGAGATCACTACATACAGATTATACACCACCACTAGGGGGAGATCACTACATACAGATTATACACCACCACTAGGGGGAGATCACTACATACACATTATATACCACCACTAGGGGGAGATCACTACATACAGATTATACACCACCACTAGGGGGAGATCACTACATACAGATTATACACCACCACTAGGGGGAGATCACTACATACAGATTATACACAGTCACCTCTAGGGGGAGATCACTACATACAGATTATACACAGTCACCACTAGGGGGAGCTCCTTATCTTCCGTTCTCTTCCCTCCTTAGTGAGGAGAACACTCCCCTGGACCTGGATGATGACGGTGGCCGCACCTTTCTACGTGTCCTGCTGCACCTCACAATGCACGACTACCCCCCGCTTGTGTCAGGTGCCCTGCAGCTCCTTTTCCGTCACTTTAGCCAGCGCCAAGAGGTTCTGCAGGCGTTCAAACAGGTAATTGGGAGGGGTGTGGACCTTCGGATCTATGGTAGGGTCCTGCAGACCGTCATGGCGCCCCCTTGTGTTTCAGGTCCAGCTCTTGGTGACCAGTCAGGACGTGGATAACTACAAGCAGATAAAGCAGGACCTGGACCAGCTAAGGTCCATCGTGGAGAAGTCTGAGCTCTGGGTCTATAAAGGATCTGGACCAGAGGAGGCTCTGGAGCCGGCACCTGTGAATGCAGAGGGCAAGGATGTAAGTGCAGGCTGCCCCCTGCTGGCCGGTGCAGTCATTACCCCTGTGTATGGTGTCCCATCCGGATCAGAATCTCAATCCCTTTACCTCCATAGGAGGGATCCCGGACCCCGAAGAAGCCGGAGAGCACAAGTAGCTACAACTACAGGGTGGTCCGTGAGGTGGGTACCATACACCTGCTGTACTATCCCTCTTCAGTGGTCCGGCCTCCACTCACCCTCAGTATATTTAACCCCTTAGATCCTCCTGCGTCTCAGCAAGCTGTGTGTGCAGGAGAACACCTCGGGGCGCCGCAACCGCAAGCAGCAGCAGCGCCTCCTGCGCAACATGGGGGCGCACACGGTGGTCCTGGAGCTGCTGCAGATCCCGTACGAGAAGGTTTGTGGTGTTTGACCTCAAGTCTGTGACCGTGAACAGATCCGGAATATTGAGGCGACGCTGTTACTGTGTTCCAGACGGAGGACACGCGGATGCAGGAGATCATGAGGATCGCACACGAGTTTCTCCAGAACTTCTGCGCAGGAAACCAGCAGAACCAGGCGCTGCTCCATAAGCACATTAACCTCTTCCTGACTCCGGGGGTGAGTCTGGGCTCATTATTAGGAGAAAGAGGACTACACACGGGTGCAAGGTTCCCGAGACGGTCATATACCATAGCCCTCATGATGGCGCCGACTGATGCTTAACACATCTACTGCCACCAGCTGAACACCGTATGTGCCGGGTGTGCAGCTTGTCTGATAGTAGGTCGTCATGGGAGGATGGCAGGGACTTGCACCCTCTATACTGTGGACATGTCTGGGTCAGGTGGCGGGGGGGGGGGCTGTCTGCTCTCTAGATTTGATCTAAACCTCCTGGATTCACTGGAAAATTTGTCTAAGTTTCTGCTTCCCACTAGGAGTGCAAACCATGAACAAAGCTAGTGCTGCTCTCAGGAGACCATAGTATCCAGCCTAGACTGCTACATTGTAACAAACCTGTACAGAGCTAGTGCTGCTCTCAGGAGACAATAGTATCCAGTCCAGACAATACTCTGTGAGCTACACAGCTTGGACTACAGATTGATACATTGTGCATTGAGCATTGTCTTTTGTATCTTATTATTAACTCGGGCAGGATCTGTAGCTGTACATACAGTTGTATTCAGTCTAGACAATGCTCTGCGAGCTACATAAACAAGCCACTGCCTAGAATGCCCTCTGACTAGGTTCGACCTCACAGAGCATTGTCTAAACTGGATACTACCACTTCTCCGCTATACACAGGGTTATTGCCTGTAAGTGGGAACTGGGGGGTGTTCATTCACTGGTAGCAAGTAGAAGTCTTAAAAAAAATTGGGAATTTGTCCATTAGAAAGTTGATGATTTGATGTATATAGTGACTTGGAGGAGACCTCTTCTGCTGGTCAGGGATGTGCCCTCCATGTCATTAGAGGGGTCTTGGGTCCTTGCTGGTTACTTTATAGCTCTGTATGATGGGGGGGGGGGGTACTCCTCATCTGCTGGTCAGGGATGTGTCCTTGTCATTAGTGGGGTCTTGGGTCCTGCCTGATCTCTCTATATCTCTGTATGATGGGGGTCTCCTCTTCTGCTGGTCAGGGATGTGTCCTTGTCATTAGTGGGGTCTTGGGTCCTGCCTGATCTCTCTATATCTCTGTATGATGGGGGTCTCCTCTTCTGCTGGTCAGGGATGTGTCCTACTTTTTTATTGGAGGGTTCCTGCCCGATCTCTCTCTCTCTGTATGATGGGGGTCTCCTCATCTAGTGGTTAGGGATGTGTTCTCCTCCTCATTAGAAGGGTCTTGGGTCCTGCCTGATCTCTCTATCTCTGTATGAAGGGGGTCTCTCTTCTCACGTCTCCCCCCGGTGTTGCAGATCTTGGAGGCGATCACCATGCAGCACATCTTCATGAATAACTTCCAGCTGTGCAGTGAGATCAATGAGCGCGTGGTCCAGCACTTCGCCCACTGCATCGAGACGCACGGGCGCAGCGTTCAGTACATCAAGTTCCTGCAGACGATCGTGAAGGCGGAGGGACGATTCATCAAGAAGTGCCAGGACATCGTGATGGCGGAGGTGAGGCTCGGCAGACTTGAGGCTAGGCTCGCCCCTGGGCTTCATCCGCTGACACTCAGACTCCATCGTCTCTTCCCCTGCAGCTGGTGAACTCCGGCGAGGACGTCCTGGTCTTCTACAATGACCGTGCCTCGTTCCAGACTCTGGTGCAGATGATGCGCTCGGAGCGGGAGCGGATGGATGAGAACAGCCCCCTGATGTATCACATCCACCTGGTGGAGCTCCTGGCCGTGTGCACCGAGGGCAAGAACGTCTACACCGAGATCAAGTGCAACTCCCTGCTGCCCCTGGACGACATTGTCAGAGTGGTCACCCATGAGGACTGCATCCCCGAGGTACCTTAAAGGGGCGCTCCACCTAATCCCACTCCTCTGCCTTCAGCTAATAAATCCATCTGCGGATGTTACATCCTGAGCAGAGCATGTTCATTTTAGGAAGGAGGCCATGGATAACGTATATAAGAAACCACAGTCCCAGTGCCTGGATCTGAGTAATGTCCCTCAGGATGGATTTTGATGGGAGATTTCCTCTTAAAGGGGCGGGGGCCCCAGTTTAATAGATTTTCCTGTATCCACAGCTCAATGATTTCCCCCAGCGGCAGTGAGTGGAGGGTCTGGAGACATTTCTCAACCTGCTGTTCCATCATTTAGGAGGATCGGAGACTTCAGTCATCACCTTTTTTAAATCTAAAAAATGATTTATTCCTTGTCAGGTGAAGATCGCCTACATAAACTTCCTCAATCACTGCTACGTGGATACAGAAGTGGAAATGAAGGAGATTTACACCAGTAATCACATGTGGAAGCTGTTTGAGAACTTCCTGGTGGACATCTGCAGGGTGAGCGCTGGTGTAGATCCTATATGATGTGTATAGTATAGTGTAATGTATGTGATGTGTGTACTGTCTGTATATGTGTGATGTATGTGCTGTGTGTACTGTCTGTATATGTGTGATGTATGTGCTGTGTGTACTGTCTGTATATGTGTGATGTATGTGCTGTGTGCATCTTATATCCTGTATATGTGTGATGTATGTGCTGTGTGTGTAACGTCTGTATGATGTGTGATGTATGTGCTGTGTGTGTAACGTCTCTACAGTGTTTGTCTATATATGAAATATATAATATATCCGGTCACATGTGGCTTCCCCCTGCAGGTCTGTAATAGCACCAGTGACCGGAAGCACGCGGACCTGGTGCTGGAGCGCTACGTGACGGAGACAGTGATGAGCATAGTCAACACCTTCTTCAGCTCCCCCTTCTCTGACCAGAGCACGACGCTGCAGGTACGGGGGGGCCGCAATGTATCCTGGGAGAACACTGAGGGATTGTTACAATTGGATCCTCGCTGGACACAGATACATTCCCTGCGCTGATACATTGTTACAGAGGTGTTCAGCTCACGTAGGGTTGTCTATGCAACTTGTAACAAACCCTCAGCTGTGAGGAGCATGGAGTACAATGTGGTATAGATTATAATCTGTAACGTGTCATCTGATTGGTTGTTAGCTGCTATTGGAGGGGATCTGGAGATGTTTTTCGCTGTTGTGTAATTGAGGTGTTTTTGCCGCAGGGTTCAATGCTGGACAAAATGAAGGAGGTAAATGGGTGGCGGGTCACATGGTGCGTTGTGGAGGGGCTCGCTGATGGTGGTGCCATTACAGAGCACTGGTGCAGGGGTCTTGTAGCCTCCATTGATGGGCAATGGTTATTGTGTGGTCCCTGTCCCCGCAGACTCGGCAGCCGGTGTTCGTGCAGCTCCTCCAGGCCGTCTTCAGGGTCTATCACTGCAGCTGGCTCATGCCCTCCCAGAAAGCCTCGGTGGAGAGCTGCATCCGGGTGCTCTCCGATGTCGGTAAGAGGGGCCGCGGGGGTCTCGGGTTCTGTAGAGAAGGGATGAGCCTCTTTACGGAATGTTGTGATTACAAAACTGTTACTTTTTGTTTTATTTATGTTTTTGTAAGTTTGTAACACAACGGTTAACTCCTTCCTCTCCGCAGCCAAGAGCCGCGCCATCGCCATCCCCGTGGACCTGGACAGTCAGGTGAACAACCTGTTCCTGAAGAGCCATAACATTGTGCAGAAGACGGCCATGAACTGGCGGATGTCTGTGCGGAACGCGGCTCGGCGGGACTCTGTGCTGACCGCGTCCAGGGACTACCGCAATATCATCGAGCGGCTGCAGGTGAGGGGTGACATTCCTGCCCCCTGTGACATGTTATCTGTGATCCCTTTAAAACCTTCTTAAAGAAACATTTCCTGTATTTAGAAAGGAGGGAGATGAAAAGTTTAAAGAAACTAAGATCTAATTGGAGCTCAGTAAAACTTCCTTTAATTCTTTGGGGGCGGGACTGTGACTACTTCCATTAGTGCGTTTAATAAATGATTTTATGTTAAATTTGGAATAAGTGCTGAGTCGTGACTTTGTGCTGAACTTTGGGGTCACCTGTGACTTTGTGTGTAACCTGCAATGTCTTCCCCCTCCCAGGATATCGTCTCCTCCCTGGAGGATCGGCTGCGGCCCCTGGTTCAGGCTGAGCTCTCTGTCCTTGTGGATGTTTTGCACCGGCCGGAGCTTCTCTTCCCAGAGAATACGGACGCCCGGAAGAAGTGCGAGAGCGGACAGTTCATCTGCAAGTGAGTGGATTCCTCAGGACCAAAACCTCATCTGTGGAACCGCAGCCAGTGTCATGTATTGCTCCTGGTTTATATGTTAGTAGCAGCAGGACTATGAAAAATGGATTGTAGCTTCTCAAAGTGCACTGGGGGAGTGTCCTCACACTGCTTTGCTCTGTGCACTCTGCATTGAACTGTTACATAGACCCTGGTGTAGGCTTTAATACCACAGAAGACACTTGGAGGGGAGGAGCTGTGGAGGAGCTCAATGCAGAGAGCACAGAGCACAGCAGTGTGAAGACACCCCTCCCCCAGTGCACTTGGAGAAGCCACAATCCTGGAAGAACAATCCAACGGTCCGATTGCCCATCTCTCCAGGGATGACAGGACACTGGCTGCAGTCTGTAGCGGTCCCTGCTGATAGGTTCCATCCACTTTGGGTGAGAAGTTGTGATTTAGGTTTTAGGTTTCAGAAGTTTATTAAGACATCAGACTTTATTTTTCCTCCCAGGTTAATCCGTCACACCAAACAGCTCCTGGAAGAAAACGAGGAGAAGCTTTGTATTAAAGTCCTGCAGACGTTGAGGGAGATGATGGCAAAAGATCGCGGCTATGGAGACAAGGTGGGAGTATCTGCAGTGCAGTCCCAGAGCTGTCCACTAGGTGGCGGCGCTGCTCTGTGTGACGGGCGGCCGGTCTTAGTGTAACGGGGGCCGCGACTTATAGGAAGTTTCCTTCAATCTCTTCTCTCCTGATGAATCGGTGACGCGTTTCCATTGGTTGTACATCTTCTTCCTGCTGAAATTGTCTCATCTGTTTGTCTCTTATGTTATTGGAAAAGCTGTTGAACTACAAGTCCCAGCATGCTCTGCTGGTGTTACAGGAGATGTCCAGGATCTGTAAAGCCTGATGCTCCCTGTCCTTGGGGCGGAGCTGCAATACCTCATACAACCTGTAGCCGGGAGCGGCGGTGTAGATCTGGACAGGGTGTTGCAGGGCATGCTGGGACTTGTAGTGCGGCAGCCTAGAGCCTGGACCTGTGGTCGTGCGGCGGCCTAATCCCCTGCTCTTTGCTCTCTTACAGCTGATAACCATTGATGCGCTGGAAAGTTCTGAGGTTCTTGCTCGTCTCCCTCCTTTATGCCCCCCATTGCCCCTCCTGCGGGGGATGTGGTTGTTGTCAGTCCCGTGTTGTCTGTACTATGTGACGTGTTGTCAGGACATCCTGTGCCCCCTCCCCAATTTATTTAAAGGAATGGGCTCAAATTAAACTGCTGCGCGGACCCCCCCGACCGTGGATGGCCCCGCCCACCTGTACAGCCGCTCCCATCCGCTGTCACATTGTATCACGTCTCTCTGGATGGATACAATGTAGCGAGACCCCTGGTGGGCTGCAGCATGTGTTGCGCTGTACGCTGCGGACCCCTGTGTCACATGACATGTGTGGACATGATCTATCATTGCCTGGGATGAGCCCCTATATGTGTCCATCTGGATATAATCCAATCACTTAACCCTTTGCTGTCAGTGTCTGGCCGCCCCCATGGGGCGTTGGTCACAGCACACGCCCCCTCTTCCCCTTTAAGGGGTCATTTAGCAGCCCCCATTATGTCTCCTCAGACACTGAAGCAGGGGGTGGGGGTCAGCGCTCTGTGATTCATCCATTGTAGTCTGTGACTGGGTGTCCCTGACCCCGGTCGGTGATGTCTGGCTCCTCGTCTTTCGGTGACTCAGATGTTTGTCTTGGATACGAGGAGATTGCACCGGGTGGAGTTAATAAAGGAGAAACTTTAAGATTTCTCTGCATCTTGTCCCTCTTCAGTCACCATAGAATCCAGGAGATCAGTGGTGGTCACCTGTACAGTCAGGAGGGCGCCCCTAGTGGAGGATCAGGGTTACTACAATAGACGACTAATTGTCAGATTCCATAGTAACCAGTCAGCACCTCCAGGCCGCCTGTAACATAATACAATTCCATCCTGTGACCATCCTGATACCTGACGAAACATTCACCGAGCTCAAGCAGTTTAATTTCAGATAATGCAACCTGGTCCCTGGCATCGACCATTCCTTCAGCTGTGAATGACCCCCCCATCTATCGCTCATCATCTGTGCACTCCAGAAATTCACAGAGCAATCCCAGGCCTATCTGAGACTTCTACTTACACATAGGGGGCAGTATTATAGTAGTTATATTCCTGTACATAGGGGGCAGTATTATAGTAGTTATATTCCTGTACATAGGGGGCAGTATTATAGTAGTTATATTCCTGTACATAGGGGGCAGTATTATAGTAGTTATATTCCTGTACATAGGGGGCAGTATTATAGTAGTTATATTCCTGTACATAGGGGGCAGTATTATAGTAGTTATATTCTTGTACATAGGGGGCAGTATTATAGTAGTTATATTCCTGTACATAGGGGGCAGTATTATAGTAGTTATATTCTTGTACATAGGGGGGCAGTATTATAGTAGTTATATTCTTGTACATAGGGGGGCAGTATTATAGTAGTTATATTCTTGTACATAGGGGGCAGTATTATAGTAGTTATATTCTTGTACATAGGGGGCAGTATTATAGTAGTTATATTCTTGTACATAGGGGGCAGTATTATAGTAGTTATATTCTTGTACATAGGGGGCAGTATTATAGTAGTTATATTCCTGTACATAGAGGACAGTATTATAGTAGTTATATTCCTGTACATAGGGGGCAGTATTATAGTAGTTATATTCTTGTACATAGGGGCAGTATTATAGTAGTTATATTCCTGTATATAGGGGGCAGTATTATAGTAGTTATATTCCTGTACATAGGGGGCAGTATTATAGTAGTTATATTCTTGTACATAGGGGCAGTATTATAGTAGTTATATTCCTGTATATAGGGGGCAGTATTATAGTAGTTATATTCTTGTACATAGGGGGCAGTATTATAGTAGTTATATTCTTGTACATAGGGGGCAGTATTATAGTAGTTATATTCTTGTACATAGGGGGCAGTATTATAGTAGTTATATTCCTGTACATAGGGGGCAGTATTATAGTAGTTATATTCTTGTACATAGGGGGCAGTATCATAGTAGTTATATTCCTGTACATAGGGGGCAGTATTATAGTAGTTATATTCTTGTACATAGGGGGCAGTATTATAGTAGTTATATTCCTGTACATAGGGGGCAGTATTATAGTAGTTATATTCTTGTACATAGGGGGCAGTATTATAGTAGTTATATTCCTGTACATAGGGGGCAGTATTATAGTAGTTATATTCCTGTACATAGGGGGCAGTATTATAGTAGTTATATTCCTGTACATAGGGGGCAGTATTATAGTAGTTATATTCTTGTACATAGGGGGCAGTATTATAGTAGTTATATTCCTGTACATAGGGGGCAGTATTATAGTAGTTATATTCCTGTACATAGGGGGCAGTATTATAGTAGTTATATTCTTGTACATAGGGGGCAGTATTATAGTAGTTATATTCTTGTACATAGGGGGCAGTATTATAGTAGTTATATTCCTGTACATAGGGGGCAGTATTATAGTAGTTATATTCCTGTACATAGGGGGCAGTATTATAGTAGTTATATTCCTGTACATAGGGGGCAGTATTATAGTAGTTATATTCCTGTACATAGGGGGCAGTATTATAGTAGTTATATTCTTGTACATAGGGGGCAGTATTATAGTAGTTATATTCCTGTACATAGGGGGCAGTATTATAGTAGTTATATTCCTGTACATAGGGGGCAGTATTATAGTAGTTATATTCCTGTACATAGGGGGCAGTATTATAGTAGTTATATTCCTGTACATAGGGGGCAGTATTATAGTAGTTATATTCTTGTACATAGGGGGCAGTATTATAGTAGTTATATTCCTGTACATAGGGGGCAGTATTATAGTAGTTATATTCCTGTACATAGGGGGCAGTATTATAGTAGTTATATTCTTGTACATAGGGGGCAGTATTATAGTAGTTATATTCTTGTACATAGGGGGCAGTATTATAGTAGTTATATTCTTGTACATAGGGGGCAGTATTATAGTAGTTATATTCTTGTACATAGGGGGCAGTATTATAGTAGTTATATTCTTGTACATAGGGGGCAGTATTATAGTAGTTATATTCCTGTACATAGGGGGCAGTATTATAGTAGTTATATTCCTGTACATAGGGGGCAGTATTATAGTGGGTATATAGCAGCATTCGGTGATGATCAGTAGTGGCTGGGATTGCCCTTTACATTTGTGAATCCTCTGCACTCCTCAGTCAGTATTTGGGAGGGATGTTGGGTGTCTCTGGGCCTTTGGTTCTGGAGGGGGGTGTACAGTGTGACCTGTAGGATATTCGGATCTGTCATTCTTCCTGCAGTACGTGATTGGGTTGGGTGTAGATCTCGCACTGTCTGTTTTTAGCCGTCCATGGGTGGGGGGGGGGATTGGAGTGTCAGGACAGGTGTGTATAAATATAGGCCGGGGCTTTGGGCTATTGGGGGGGGGGGGGGGGGGACATTCACGGGAGATTAAACTTTATGGAGGTTCCAGTAAAGTTTGTGTTTTGCGGCGATAATCTCCCCGTCGCCTGCATCCGGTTTCCCAGGATTAATGTGCGTTTTGTGTTTTCCCTCTGGTTAATGAGGTTTAGCCGGAGTTCGCGTTCCCCCCGGCGGGGGCGGTATTTGGCGCGGCGGTGACCGTGGGTTGTAAATGGTAACGCATTACCCAGGATCCTAATGTGTAACGTCTCCTAATGCTCAGGAAAAGCCAATAATGATTCTCTAGCTGCGGAGCCTCGGACCTCCCGGGGTTTCCTCTGTACATTGCGCGTCCGTCTTAAAGGGCCGGCGCTCCCTTTTTTATTGCAGACAAGTTTCGTGTTTCTGGGTTTCTATAGTGGAGTCGGTGAAAGGTCGGTCTCCTCGCACGTGCCGGGTGTTTGTTCCTTCGTTACTTTATGCCTCATTGATGTCACTGGCTCCTAGTAAACATTGCTTCATGTCCGACTGTATAAAATAAGGTACAAAGTCACCGGGAGAGGAATGTCGCTGGACCGCGGCCATATCATCCTATCAGGGCGGCCCGTGCCATTGGCTAATATTTTTGCCATAGATGACTAATGCCCGGGGAAGCACGGTATCCCTCGTACCTCTGCGCTTCTATTGGTTCCTTACATTCGGGCCGCTCCTTTTGTCCCAGCTGTTGTACATTCTGTCCCTGTCCTAGTTTTGTGATCCTTAGATTGCGGTAATTATTAGCTATTGTTTCCTGCAGAGGAGCCTATTGTCTGGTCAGTTATTAGGAGGTGTTGTACTCCAGTCACATCCAAAGCTGCGTCCACATTGAGATGCTACATGAAGATTCTCCATAATTTTATGCTGAATCTGTGCAGCTTGAGATGTGACGTTCAGATGTCAAGGCTTGTACTCCAGTCACATCTAAAGCTGCATTCAGATTCCTGCGCCCTTTGTATGATCTCCATTTGGGATCTGAACTTCCCACAATACATTTGTTTTTAGACCACGTGCAGCTTTGGAGGTGACTGCAGTAGATTTTGGCCTCTCCCTCCGCTGTTTTGCTGCACACGTACCGATTACATAACTCAGCTTTTCCTGGAATCGTCTGCGGTGACCTTCAATGCTAATTGCCAATAAACACGTCTGTTAGCGGGTAATCGAGGGGCAGGCGGGCGCTGCCAACCACCAGGGGGTGCATCCGTAATGAGTCCAGACCTTCCATGAACACAGAGCAGCCCCCTGTGGTGTAGATTCAGGGTTCTGGGAAAGCTGGGTCCTTGTCTATACGGAGTTGCCCCTGCGGACGTGCAGAGTCTAGTAGCCTGGTTCCGGCGGGTGAAGCCTTGCTTGGCGCTGATGCTGCTTCTACCCACAAATGATCCCTCGGAGGTCCAGATGTTCCTTTCCCACCCTCTTCTGTGGAAGGGACTTTCCTGCTGAATCACTGATCTGCAGCGGGTGGGAGGTTAACCCCTTCCCTGCTGTTCAGCTCTCTCCTCCCATCATCAATTTTATTTAACCCTTTATTTAAATCTTTGGTAAAAAAGATGTCATTCCCCCCCCTTATGTTCCTAAAGGTGAAGGGCCACCCTGGGACAGGCGCTGATCATTGCCCCGATTGTTTGTGATACTAAAAAAAGCGGATTCTTATTTTTGCTTTGTCCCCGCAGAGGATGCGCGTCCTCTTCCCTGGTGAACGTCATGACCTCCTTGCATCAGCGCTCACATTCCGCTCTCCAGGTCCCCGCTCTCCTTCCTCCTCCCATATACTGAGGGGCTTTCCAAAGTTTTTTTGGCCTGTTGAAACCTGACATGGAGCCTCCTGTGCAGGGATCCGGATGTGGTGACGGATGATTCCGCGGAGGGCTCAGTTATAGAGTTCATGATGAGATGTGTTTTCACTTCCGCTCTTATTGGGAAAATGTGGATATTACTTGAGACTGTGTGCGGTGATATGGGGTCACTGCTCCCCCCCCCCTTACAATTCTGCCTGATATTCCGCGGTTGTTACAATGTATCTCTCGTATCCAGACCTTCCCACGGCTTGTGCTTCCTTAATTACCAGTCTCCAGGATTATTGGGGACAATGGATGTATAAAAAGTGCGGACATCTTGTCCCTATGGTTTCTAGGGCAGTGCGGAGGGTGAAGCTGCAGCCATGGCGGAGGGTGTAGGCTGAGTGCACTGGATTCCAGGTGAATTTCCCAGGTCACCTCCATCTCCATCCTGTAATGGGCGTGTCCTATTGGCGGGGGGGGGGACGCATTCCATCTGTTTCACAGGGGTCTCCTGTAGGGTCCTCCCCACTCCATCCGTGTCTGGGGCATCTCCACCCCTCCATCCATGTCATGGGACTCTCCCTTCTCATCTGTGGTGTCATGGGCGTCTCTTGTAGGGGTCTTGGGGACCCCCCCCCCCAATCCGTGTCATGGGCATCTTCTGTAGGGTCTCCCCATCTCTTACCTCTGTACATCTGATCTCTGCACAGTCTCTGGACCCCGGCCAGGCCCAGCCTCTGCGGCAGCTGCAGGATATCAGGCGGGTAAGTATGGCCATTGGTGGTCTTCCTGTCTGTGGACCCTCCTTGTGGCCAGGTGACTGCCGTTCCCCAGATCTGTGGTGGTGTCTTTGGTGCCTGCACATCTTTCGGGTCCGGTGACCGCTGCTTCTTCCATCAGGGTGAAGCTCTCCGGGTGATTCTGGTGAATCGTTACTACGGGAATATCCGACATGGTGGAAGACGGGAGAGTCTCACCGGATACGGGAGCACCCCAGGAGGTGGAGGCAAGTCTGGAGGTGGAGGTAGGTGGTCATTAGGGAGGCGGTGAGGCTTTTTGCAGTGTCTTTGCCTGGGTCTTCTCATGTCCGGTCCCCCGGTAGCCTCTGCAGGTTCGGTGAGTCTTAGCCGCGGAGAGATGAGCCTGTCCGATGTTCAGTGTCACCTGGATAAAGAAGGGGCGTCCGATTTGGTGATTGACCTCATCATGAATGCAACCAGTGACCGCGTCTTCCATGAGAGCATCCTCCTCGCCATCGCACTGCTCGAGGGAGGCAACACCACCATCCAGGTGAGACAAGATCCCCAGCCTGTTGTGCTCCAATCACCTCCAAAGCTACATATCCCTAATGCTCCCCTTCTGTGGGTGCAGTGTTTATATCTGATGAATTCTAGGGTCAGACTGAGAATGCAGCTCTGGATGTGAATGGAGTAAGATGTGTATATCATCAGATTGAGGTTGCATGGATGAAAAACGTGTTGTAAACAGGACACACAATGGGGCACATTTACTAAGGGTCCGAATCGCGTTTTTCCGCTGTGTTTTACGAATTTTACCATTTTTGCACCGAATTGCCCCGGGTTTTTGGCGCATGCAATCGTACTGGCGCCAGGTTTCACGCAACGAAAACTGGGGGGCGTGGCCGTTGGAAAATCGTGCTATTTTTTTTTTTTTTTTTTTTTTTTTAAAGTGTCGATTGACACACACTTACATGCAACAGGAATAGGATGGTAAACTCCAGCGGACCTCGGCGCAGCAGCGACACCTAGTGGACATCGGGCGCTCGACCTTAGTGAATCGCCGGAAGACCCGAATCCTCGTCGGAGAACGCGCCGCTGGATCGCAACAGGACTGGGTAAGTAAATCTGCCCCAATGTGTAGTGTGGGTGCATTTATCTTCTGCTTTAGGGGTTGTTAAAGAAATGCATGGCTCTTGTTTTTGGGCCTGCGCCGCTCTACAGGCTGTGTGGGGTATTGCCACTTGTGCTCTGCAGTACCAGGTGTAACCTGTGACGAGCTGGGGCACTGTGCTCCTGGCAGCTGAGGGGGCCTGTGAGGGGCTGTGGGGTGGTCCGGGGAGGTGTGTGCACGCTGGGCCGGCAGCAGCAGGTTACATAAGGTCTATTTATATCGCTGGCTGTAATGAGCTGCTGCCCTGATTCCCCCCGGTGTCAGGCTGTGCGGCGTGCGTCACTGCGCTGCACTCGGGAACACAGGCAGTTGCCATGGCTACAGTTATCCCCCCCCGGAGATCCTGGCAGCTTTGGATTTTCGGCTCCTGTTATAGAGGTGTCTGGTATATTCCCTTCACCCTCACTTCACTATTTTTGTCTTCTTTCCCACCCCGGCCCCCTCTCCGCACGCCCCTCAGTCATGTGTGAAGGGGGTTTCACTGTTGTATAACACAAAGTTCTGCAACTTCCCGAAAGAGTTTGGATGCAAACATGAAGGTTTCTATTCACTGCTTTTCAGTTTCTCTGCATCTGACAGATTCTGCTTGCTGTCAGAGTCTTGGGGGCTGACACTGTGCTGATGGCTTGTTACAATGTATCAGTGTAGGTTGAATTGACCTCAGGAGTTACCCGGGGTGATGATACAATCTATCATGCCCAAATCTTGAGTACATTGTAACAAGCCATCAGTAGGACACACATTGTATCCAGTGCAGACTGTCCCGGTGGCTTCATACAGTGGATCGATGTAACAACCCACAGTCTGTTCTCTATTCTGGATACAGCGCTGGCCAGACGGCTTGTTACACTTCATCTGCACTGATACATTGTAACAAGCGATCAAGTATTGTAGTCCAGACTATCCTGAGGGTTTGTTACAATGGGGCTCATTTACTTGCCCGATCCATTGATTGATTCAGGTTCTGCCGGGATTCACTATGGTCGTGTGCCCGATGTCCACTAGGTGTTGCTGCTGCGCCGAAGTCCGTCGGAGTTCACCTTCTTCACCCCGGTGTATGTGAGTGCTATTCTTGCAACACAAATTTTTTTTTTTTTTTTTTAAATTCCGTGGTTTTTCAGAATCCGTGGGGTATCTTGACGGCCGCGCCACAATCCGATCGCGTGCGCCAAAATCCCAGGGCAATTCGGCGCAAATTGGAAATATTTGGGAAACGTGAGGAAAATGCGCGATTCGGACCCTTCGTAAATGAGCCCCAATGTAACAGTAGGAGTGATAACATTTTTGTATCATTGCCTTGCGAAAATGGAATCTTAATTATATATAACCTGGACTGATACATTGTAACAGACACACGGACCGTCATGGAGGAAAGTTGCAGAATTTTGTAACCTACCAATCGATGTTCCTGGAGTGTAGAGTAGATGGACTAGTAGTGACTTCAGCCCCGAGGGATTGTATAGGTGTCATTCAATTGCAGCAAACCCTCAGCTATGAAAAACATTGGGTCCGTTTATATACAAACTGCTTTCTGTCAGTGAATGGAGATATTGCACAGAGATGACAAAATTTCAAATATAACACAATATCCAGCATCTTTATAATGTATCATTGTTAGGATAATGCAGGTGCATTCCAGAGGTTAAGGAGACCCCCACCAGCGCCCCCTTCCTGCTATGTGACATGGGAGGTGCTGGTGGAGGTCCCTCTAGGTCTGGACCCTGCATCTGTAGAGGTCCGGAGGAGACTCTGTGCTGCCATCACTGCATTCTTGTGGTGGTCCCAGCACTTTCCCCCCTGGTGGGTCATAACGGCGCTGAAAGTTGTATCTGATCAAAGTGACTTTAATAGTCAGATAAACCGGTATAGCGAGGAGTCGTGACTCCATGGAAAGGCGTGAGCGCAGCATTCCACGGCAGAAAAAAAATCCCATAACACATAACAGAAACATTGTGTAATGAATGACTAGTAATCTAGGTCAGTGCGGGGAAACCCGGAGAACTAGAAATCCCAGCATTCCTTTACAAGGCAATGGAGTAACTTTCTAACGGCGATGTAGTAGTTGGTTACTTTTTGTGTGACTTTAGATTGTAAGCTCTTGGGGTCATCCCCTGCAGAGACCCCTCGTGTGTAGTTCTGTGGCCTCCCTCCCGTGACTGCAGAAGGTGGCAGTAACTTTTGTCCCTTTCGCTTCCATTGGTCTTGGTTTCCCTGGAGTTAACCCTTTTCATTTCTCCTCCGCAGCATTCATTCTTCTGCCGTCTGACCGAGGACAAGAAATCGGAGAAATTCTTTAAAGTTTTCTTTGACCGGATGAAAGTCGCTCAACAAGAGATTAAAGCCACAGTCACTGTAAATACCAGCGACCTGGGGAGCAAGAAGAGGGATGAGGAGCAGTCGGAGAGGGAGACCCCGCACCGCAAGTCAGGTGGGAGATGTGGGGGCTCTAGACTTGCCGGTCTTCAGTCAGGAGAAAGTTACTTATTTTTACCAGTTCTTTTATTCCCTAGTTCGAGAGGCCAGTGCGCAGATCACGGAGGAGGCCAAGGAGCAGCTTCTAGAGGCTTCTGTGGCCACCAAGAAGGCTTTTGGCACTTTCCGGAGGGAGGCCGACCCTGACGATCACTTCACTTCTGGTGATGGAGGACTGGGGTCATCAGAGAAGGGGAAGGATGACCTGGAGATGAGTGCGGTGATCACCATCATGCAGCCGATCCTGCGCTTCCTGCAGCTGCTCTGCGAGAACCACAACCGGGACCTGCAGGTGAGAGGCTGAGATCTTTCGGGGCTTAAATTTTAGGGACGAATTACAAGCAACCATGAGCCTCTTCTGGAGCCCAGGATGTCTAGTAGAGGTCTTCTCCAGCCATGCAGATGCTGTGTGCACTGGATCGTGGATGTGAGGGTCTTGGTATATGAGAGGTGGGAGATGTCTCTTGTGCTAATTTTTGAAGCAACCACAAATTGCGTAAGGTTAAAAATTGTGTTAATTTGGTAAAGTTTGGCCCCATGGAAATGTTGTATTTTGTTTTTATTTTGTGACAATTTGTAACTTTACTTGCAGAATTTCCTGCGCTGCCAAAACAATAAAACCAACTACAATCTGGTCTGCGAGACCCTCCAGTTCCTTGACTGCATCTGTGGGAGCACAACGGGCGGCCTGGGCCTCCTGGGTCTGTACATCAATGAGAAGAACGTGGCCCTCATTAACCAGACGCTGGAGAGCCTGACGGAGTACTGCCAGGGGCCGTGCCATGAGAACCAGGTGATGGCACGTTGTGTCACCTCTAAATGTGCCAGTGACTCCGGGAGGTGATTGGCTCTGAGCGTGGCACCAATCCGGTTTGGGCTATTGCATAATTAGGTCGAGACTGGGACATGATGCACGTGCGTTTCCTGGAACTCTGTGTACCATAGCGATTATATAACGTGTTACTCAGGGTGGCGGGACACGCCTCGGGCTGCCAGCCTGCACTGTGTGTGCTCCGAAACAACATGGATCGCTGGCACTGCACCCCTACTGTATAATAGATGTGGTGCAGGACATTCCCAGTATGGACTGGTCTAGTGATACTGGTCTGTAACCCTATGTAACGACCCCTCACCTCTTCCCCTGCAGAACTGCATAGCGACCCACGAGTCTAATGGCATCGATATCATCACCGCGCTCATCCTGAACGACATCAACCCCCTGGGGAGGAAGAGGATGGACCTGGTGTTGGAGCTCAAGGTGGGGATCGGAATCAAACCAATAAAATATAATGGAGACCCCTCCCTCCAATAATGCAGGATGGGAATAAAGATGGAGCAGAGACATGGGCCCTTATAAAGCGTTTGGCATGAGACCCCCCCCCCCCTCCCCCCAAATTCTGTGTGGGGATCCTGTAGTAGGATGATTGTTACAGGGGGCATCTTTTAGGTCAAGTCTCTGTAAATCTCCTTTCATACTATAAGGAGCAGAAGTTTCTTACAAGGTTGTTAGTAGACACCACTTTTAGATTTGGAATATTCTGAATATTTGATAATTTGCTGCCCCATAAACACAGGAATGAGATGGCGGTGACTTTGCCTCCAGGGCGGTAACGTGCGGCTCCTGGTACATTGAGGAGTATCCGCGGGAATACACTGTACAATTAGCCGCTGCCAAGGATTTGTTACTAAACAGGAACTGGGACGGAGCGTTTACACAGCCGGAGCTTGGCACAACGTGGCCATTATGTAACAATGTAATGTTACCTGACGGCCGCCCTTAAAGGGACAATCCTTCTCTGCCCAACCCCCTCCTCCCTAGTCATTTGCATACGTTGTATTCATGTGAATATGCGTTTCCTCATTTTAATGGAAATCACCTAAATTTAGCTGCAAGAAACCTAAGATCACGCGTTAGATATTTCGATAGTAATATTTCAAGGTGGCAGCCCCCGCCCTGCGCCCTGGGGGGGACCTGTAGGTTACAGAACAGGGGAGTGTAATGTCCTCATTCATAGAATTTACCCCTCATAAATTCCTCCATACATTGTAATCCCTTTACTACACAGATATAACAAAGCACCAAACTCCAATGGATCTGTAGCCGTAAGTCCTAGATGGAAGGAGCGGCCATATTGGGGGTCCCAGGCGTGGAGATGGCTCTGGGTGGTCCCCTGTAGTGTATGGGGGGGCCGTGGGAGCCATTGTGTATATATATCATAAAGGAGGTGGCCCTGACCTTTGTATGAAATGGTCGTATTGTATTCCAGAACAACGCCTCGAAGCTGCTGCTCGCCATCATGGAGAGCCGCCACGACAGCGAGAACGCCGAGCGCATCTTGTATAACATGAGGCCGAAGGAGCTGGTGAGTCCTCCCACCCGAACAAGATGGATACAATGTCCCCAACGCTAAAAATGTCATCTAAAAGTATCCAAACTGTGCACACACAATAAGCAGGTGGTAATGACCGGCAGGGGGCGCCGCTGGCTCTGGTGCGCACCTTCTGATCTGTGATTGGATAAGCACACTGCAATAGATGGGGTAGTAGTATCCAAATGTATCGCACCTGCTGTATCTAATCTCATCATGCGATACAGTATTGGCTGTTGTAGCTACATCCTTACCTTGTGATACTGTCTGGTCGGTTGCTGTATCCACTGCTCTCCTCTTGTAGTTGTCAATTGTATCTAACCCGATCAGTGCCGCGTGATACGGTCTTCTATGCTGTGTATCTAACCCCATCATGACTGAACTGATGTATCTAATCCTACCCATTGTGATACTGTCTGTGTTGGTTTTGGATATAGCAATCTTGATGACAGTTTACTCGGATGTGTACCTAATCCTATCCCCTGCGATACAGACGGCTGAGCTTCTGTATCTAATCCTGTATCCCATTATAATTTTTGCTCAATCTAGGCCTCTCCTCACTAGACCTAGGCCTGATGTTGCTGTATCTAATCCCCTCCCTTGTGATACAGTCTGCAGAGTTGCTGTATCTCATCCCATTTTGCATGTTACTTTTTGCTCCCCCTGCTGTATCTAGACCTGTACAGTTTGATGCTGCTGTATCTAAGCCTGTGTTACAGTCTGCTGATGTTTTGTGCGCAGGTGGAGGTGATAAAGAAGGCTTATCTGCAGGGGGAGGTGGAGTACGAGGATGGCGAGGGCTCGGAGGATCACGCAGCTTCTCCCCGCAATGTGGGCCACAACATTTACATCCTGGCACATCAGGTGAGCACCTTACATAAGAGCACGAGGTGTCGCCTCTTGTGTCTCCATGGACACGGTGTCCTAGTATCGTCAGGCTGAGGGTGCGCCCTGCACATGGAGTCTGCACCGCTCCACAAATGCTGTGCCCGGGATTAAGAGGAATCGCCACCCCCCGACCTTCCGGGTTGTGGTCTCTGCGGTGACTGCACAAACTCATAGATCCAGGCAATCTGCTTATCCATGGCCTCCTTCCTTCTGAAATTAACTTTTAGAATCATGCTAATGAACCTGAAGGGCTATGGGGGTGTTACCAGAGCCCCTCTGTGATGTAGCGTTACAGGCTGTTACACAGTGCAGGAACATTTCCTCCCTCGCACTGTGTTGATTACATCAGGCAGAGGGGGTGGGGTGACAGTGTAACAGCCTGTGAAGCTGCAGCTGAGCCTTCTGGCTCACTGGCATAATTTTAAAAGTAGATTTTGGAAGGTGGGAAGCCATGGGTAACAAATATAGATCCAGGCACCAGGACTGTTATCTCTTCTCATGAGTAATGCCCCTGGTTTATCAGGATGGGTTTTCATGGTAGATTTCCTTTAAGTCCTGGTGCAATGTGTGACTGTGATCCTGTGTCACTTGTAGGTGGAGGAGAGGGGTGGTCCGCCTGTGACGCCCTCCCCCGCACCACCTTACTATAATGAGCTGGTGCCACATGGTGCGGTTTGGGAGCCGCTTCTGCTTCTCTCTTCAGTTTTTTTCTATCTTAAAATAGCGGAGGAAAGGAGAAGCGGCGCCAAGTTAGGGCCTCTTATCTTCTTCTGGTAAATGGAGACAAACTGAGCTGCTTCTCCTACAGAAGCCTTTCCCTGCCCGAGACAGATGGGGGACGCCTTCCATCAGCCTCAAAGAATTTGTCTGAAGCCCCAAAAAACCTAAAATGTTTTATTTTGTGGGGTCATATGAAGGTCCCCCCTGGAGATCTATAGCTTTACTATAAAGACGGACACGTGAGCAGAGAAGCCGTGTAAGGCCTCGCGCACAACGTGTTGGTTCACACATGTCTCATCCGTGTTTACAGCAGCCTCACATTTCAATGTTGGGCCCCATTCACACAACAATATGAGGGCCGTGAGCTGCAGAGTAGGCGGCCCAGTCACTGCCCCCATAGCACTCAGCGTCTCAAACAAGTTTTGTAGGACTTTTGGGATACAATGATGGTCCTCTTGTTTTTCGTGGATATAGCTTGCCCGGCACAATAAAGAGCTACAGCACATGCTGAAACCGGGAGTCCAAACCGGGGACGGAGACGAAGCGCTGGAATTCTACGCCAAACATACGGCACAGATAGAGGTGAGGCCGCAGATGTGCAGGGCCTGGGGGGCTCTCGTATAGCGTTCAAGGACCCCTGTGACCTTGTTGTCTCCCCAGATTGTACGGCTTGACCGCACTATGGAGCAGATCGTCTTCCCGGTGCCGAGCATATGCGAGTTTCTCACCAAGGAGTCTAAGCTGCGAGTCTATTACACAACGGAGAGGGACGAGCAAGGAAGCAAAATCCATGACTTCTTCCAGCGATCAGAGGATCTGTTCAATGAAATGAATTGGCAGAAGAAGCTGAGAGGTGAGGGGTCGATGGAGGTTCTTCTCTTGGTAACTCTTAAGGAGTCCTAAAATCAGGATTAGGGGTTGGTCTGTAGACTTGTCCAAGGTTCATTCATGGGAATCGAGTGGGTGTTGCCTTTGCGCCCAGTAGAGGTCCCTTGGGTGAGAAGTTGAGATCTAGTAAAAGACCATTGACCGATCTGTCCAGCTTCTAACACTGCACCAAATGACTCTCCATCAATGAACCTTTGAGGCCTATTAGCAGGATGCGTCTTCCTCTGGTTCCTATTCCATGATTTTTCAAGCAATTAGGAGTTGTGGTTCATTAGCGGATGGAAGGAGCCTTGTCTTCCTAAGGACTTCCTACCTAAAGAGTGACCCTATGAGGAACCTAAGACACAATCTACCTTCCTTGGGAAGTCATTAGATGTGGAGCTAAAAGGTTCTGCAAGAACTGGAAGAAGATTGGTGGAATCGGCCAATTGTCTTCTAAAGGTTCATTGATTTCCTCATAACTCTGCACCAAATGACTTGATGTCTTAAGGTCCTTGTATAGTAACACAAGGACGTCTTAAAATCCTGCTGAACATTGAGTATCTATGGGAAGAGATGGGTCATGAGATCCACTAGAAAGTGAAAGTGTGGGTCTGACTTGCGGTTTCCATAGATGGATCCAAGTCAACTGACTTCTTCCTTTTGGACGGAAGGTTCCATCTATGGCAAATCCTCGGGTATAGGGTCATGAGATGCAGCAGGAAGTGTAAGAATCGCTCAGTTGTGGAATCAGCTGATACTTTCTTTCACTTTCTGCTGCATCTTAGGACTCCATATTGGAAGAATGAATCTCCAGGTTCTGGTAGAAACTGTAAAATCCTATAAATTTGCCTTGGATGAATCTGACCATAGATGGAGATGTATCTCCTCGTCTGAGTGTAACCTTCACTCCTGTTACCTGTTGTCTTGCAGCGCAGCATGTCCTGTACTGGTGCTCTAGAAACATGACCTTCTGGAGCAGCATCTCCTTCAACCTAGCCGTGCTCATGAATCTTCTTGTAGCGTTTTTCTACCCCTTTGTTGGTGTACGAGGAGGTGCGTGAGACTTCTAATATCCTGGTGCTGTTGCTGATGATGGGTTTAACCCTCCAGTCACTGACGCTTTTTCTATAGGAACCCTGGATTCCCGTCTCTCAGGTCTTCTCTGGACGGCCATGCTTGTTTCTTTAGCCATAGTCATTGTCCTTCCAAAGCCTCATGGAATCCGAGCCTTGATCGCTTCCACCATTCTCCGACTTATCTTCTCTATTGGGCTCCAACCCACATTGTTCCTTCTAGGAGCATTTAATGTAAGTTGTGTTCTCTCAGATTCTTACTAAGAAGCCAAAATCTGAGCTGTAGATGGACTACACAAGTAGGACCTGCCATGTAGACCTTGATGCCACAATGTGGACTTGCTAGGGGTAGTCCTTTTCTCGGCAGGCCCCGCTGGTGGATGCTCCCAGCCTTCAGCAGACACTTTATGCCTCTGTTCTCTTGTATCTTGTAGGTGTGCAATAAAATCATCTTCCTTACGAGCTTTGTGGGAAATCGAGGCACCTTCACCCGAGGTTATGGAGCAATGGTCCTGGACGTGGAGTTCCTTTACCATCTGTTGTATCTTCTCATCTGTGCCATGGGGGTCTTTGTACATGAATTCTTCTACAGTTTGCTGGTGAGTCTTCAATGCCTAATGCTCCGGGAATGAGATGTTCTGATGGTGGTCCTCACATCATTGTCTTCTCAGCTCTTTGATCTAGTCTACCGGGAGGAGACGCTACTCAATGTTATTAAGAGTGTGACTAGGAACGGGCGGTCGATCATCCTGACCGCGGTGCTGGCGCTGATTCTGGTCTATCTGTTTTCCATTGTGGGATACCTTTTCTTCAAAGATGACTTTATACTGGAAGTTGACAGATTGCCGAACGAGACGACCTTCCCAGGTGGGGCTCAGACCTGATACACGGGGCGGGGGGGGAGAAATCTAATGTAGTCGTATCTTGCATACGTTGACCATCTACCGCTCTACTGTTCCAGAGACTGGAAGCTCAATGGCTCAGGAGCTTTTATATCCAGAAGTTTGCCGATTGGAGTCGGGAGGTAACTGCACCCAAGGTAAGGATAGACTTGTTTGTCTAGAAAGACCTGAGAAAACTGTCCCATGTGAGTAAGTGGAGGTCCTTCTACAGAAGAGGTGTCTGAGGATGTGGAAGAGGAGGAGAAGGAGCATACGTGTGAGACCCTGCTGATGTGCATAGTGACCGTCCTAAGTCATGGCCTCAGAAGTGGTGGCGGAGTTGGAGATGTTCTCCGGAAACCTTCCAAAGAGGTATCTGCCCCTTACAATGACTCGTAATCTGCGCTTCACCCATTGAGATGACTTTGTGGTGGACCTCTTCTCTCTTCTCGCCCCAGGAGCCCCTGTTTGCGGCGCGCGTCATTTACGACCTACTGTTCTTCTTCATGGTGATCATCATTGTGTTGAACTTGATTTTCGGAGTCATCATTGACACTTTTGCTGACCTGAGAAGTGAGAAGCAGAAGAAGGAGGAAGTGTTGAAGACGACGTGTTTCATTTGTGGTGGGTCGGATGTCATGGCTTCCACTCCCTGCTGGATAAGTCTGGTTAGGATTCCCGTCCTATATCAGAAGGAAACCCTGCAGGGGCGATTTCCAGAGATTAATGCAGCCCATACAACACTCACACTGCTGTGCTCACGGCTCTGTATACAACAATCCCTACTATTTGCATATGAGTAAGATCTGTAAGAGGTTAGGGCGCCACAGCGGCTCAGTGGTTAGCACTACAGCCTTGCAGCACGGTGGCTTGGTGGTTAGCACTACAGCCTTGCAGCACGGTGGCTTGGTGGTTAGCACTACAGCCTTGCAGCACGGTGGCTTGGTGGTTAGCACTACAGCCTTGCAGCACGGTGGCTTGGTGGTTAGCACTACAGCCTTGCAGCACGGTGGCTTGGTGGTTAGCACTACAGCCTTGCAGCGCTGGGGTCCTGGGTTCATGTCTCGGGGTCAACACCGGCAAAGAGTTTGCATGTTCTCTCCGTGTTTTGCCTGCCTTTCCTTCAGGTCCTCCAGTTTCCTCCCACACTCCAAAGCATACTGGTAGGATGATTAGATTGTGAGCCCCATTGGGGACAGGGACTGATGTGACAAGATCTGTGCAGCGCTGCGTAATCTGTCTGAGTGACTGCGGAAATATTAAACCTCTTATAATTATAATTCCTTTATTTATATAGAGCAGAGGGGACAGGATGTAGTCAGTTCAGAGCACAGGACTAAGAGCACAGCAGTGTGAGGACACGCCCCCTGAGCACCTAATGTACAATCCCATCATATACCTCCATAGCACAGGTTGTATAGGATCACTCATGTATCACCATATCCGTTTTTCTCTCCTTTTCTTCATGGATATTTCCTGCCCTGAGATTCTCTCGTTATTTTCTCTCCTTTTTTTCAGGGTTGGAACGGGACAAATTTGACAATAAAACTGTGACGTTTGAGGAGCACATTAAGGAGGAACATAACATGTGGCATTACTTGTTCTTTATTGTACTGGTGAAAGTGAAAGACTCCACGGAATACACTGGACCGGAAAGTTACGTGGCCGAAATGATAAAGGTGAGAGGGAGGCGACGGGGTCTGGAATATTCCCCAATCACTGGGGGGGGGGGGGGGGGGGGGTGTAAAGTTACTCTGGGCCAGGATCCCTATTGCCTTTCATTCCGGCCTAGGTTCTCCCATGCTTGGGCTGTGTATGAGCCAGGGTGAGGTGTGCAGAGCACAGCAGTGTGAGGACCCACCCCCACTGCACCCAGAGAATCTGCAATTTTTTAATACAAATCCATATATCACAGTTCTGCTGCTACTAACATCATGCACATAGGTCTGATTGTATTATCTACCCATGGACAATGCATAACACTGGCTGCACAGAGCACAGCAGTGTGAGGACATGACAAACTAGTGTTATTACACACCTCATTAGGGACAATACATAACACTGACTGCACCCAGCATGGTCACAACTGCTGACAGGTTCCCTTCCCGGAATCTGTTCTCTTCTCTGTAAGGCCTTTCAGTGTTTCCTACGATGCAGCAGGTACTGCACCTGTAGTGGTCGCTGTGGAGTGAAGGGGTAAGTGGCCACCACTTGCTGCAGCATACTCCTCTCTGTACCTCTGGATCTGGGGTTACCTACAGCAGATTGGGGATGTACAGGGGGCAGCACAGATTTTTCGGGGCAGAACCAAAGCCGCACGACTGCGGAGGAAGGACCCTGTCTGTGACTCGGCTTGTGGTTGAGGTTTACCAAACCTTCTTCTGAAAATTAGCAATCCGGGTCGTGCAAAACGTTCTCTAACCAGCGCACCATCGGCTATAACCTGCAGACCCCGGGCATACCCCCCCATGTGGTGGGATCTGTCGGCATTGACCATCAGGACTATATTCACACCAGGTTTTATCCTCTGTCCGGGGCCTGGGATCCTTTTTACTAGGGACATGCCAGGACGTTCGCTCCCTACTCTCCAGCATGCAGGCAGTTAATGGGGTTGTCCCCCCGCACTTGGGATGGGGGGAGTTGGAATCTTCCGGCGCTGCGGGAGCCAACATCTTCCTTGTTCACAAGAATTTAGTCATCTGGTGGGCGGATCAGCTGACCGGATTAGGTTGTGGATTTCTCATCAGCTCTGGGGTTGTGGAATCCACTTCCTGCAGGGCTGAGATGATGGGGGTGGTGGTGCTGGGGGTCAGCCAGGCCTAAACTTTTTGCCTTCTCATCATGGACTTGTTCCAGCACATTACAAACCCCCAGTAACTGAGTCCCTGCACAATACTGGAGTAACATGGATTAAATGCATGGATATTTATGACCCTCCAGGTAGTGGCTGCAGTCTGTAGTGACCCCTGCGCCCTCCTCCTATATCCGGTGTGATTGGGGGGACCCCGCTGTGGTATTCTCAGCATTGTCTCCCCTTCAGGCGGGGTCATGCACATCACTCCTATCCTGTGACTCTTCCACGGTCATTGCGGTTTGTACAGCGCTCCCCCTCATGTTTCCACCACAGGCCGCCCCCGTGTCTGGGCGTTTAGTTTATGTCCACGGGACTTTTCCAACCCCTTTACTTAGAAGTGAGAGGTTTTGTGGTTGAGACGCATCTGCCGGGAGGAAGTGGTGGGAAGGGGTGCAGCGCCGAGAGCCCAGCAGTGGGGGTGCACCCAGGGGACATGGGGTTCTGTACAATACTGGATCAGTACATTTTATCTTTCTATGAATCTGGTATTAGAATATATTGAAATCTGCAGAAATTGTAGAACAGTTGAGCCTCCAACTTGAGGGTTTAAAGATTGCAGGACTATAACTCCCAGCATGCCCTCTATGTGCATTCATGCAGTCAGTTGTAGTGCTTTACTATCAGGTATTATTAAAGGAAACTGTCAGCAGGTAAAACCATGTTTTCTGCAGCCAGAATTATCCCTGACGAGATGTGTAATTAGACCTTTGTGTATGCTGTTAGTAGCAGCAGGACTGTGAGAAGCTGCAATCCTGGAATATAAATCCATAAATCAAAGTGCACTGAGGAGGTGAAGGCTTGTCCTCACACTGCTGTGCTCTGTGCTCTCTGCAGCCAGTGTCATGTATTGTCCCTGGAGAGATGTGTAATCAGACCTCACACTGCTGTGCTCTGTGCTCTCTGCAGCCAGTGTTATGTATTGTCCCTGGAGAGATGTGTAATCAGACCTCACACTGCTGTGCTCTGTGCTCTCTGCAGCCAGTGTTATCTATTGTCCCTGGAGAGATGTGTAACCAGACCTCACACTGCTGTGCTCTGTGCTCTCTGCAGCCAGTGTTATGTATTGTCCCCGGAGAGATGTGTAATGAGACCTCACACTGCTGTGCTCTGTGCTCTCTGCAGCCAGTGTTATGTATTGTCCCTGGAGAGATGTGTAATCAGACCTCACACTGCTGTGCTCTGTGCTCTCTGCAGCCAGTGTTATGTATTGTCCCTGGAGAGATGTGTAATCAGACCTCACACTGCTGTGCTCTGTGCTCTCTGCAGCCAGTGTTATCTATTGTCCCTGGAGAGATGTGTAACCAGACCTCACACTGCTGTGCTCTGTGCTCTCTGCAGCCAGTGTTATGTATTGTCCCCGGAGAGATGTGTAATCGGACCTCACACTGCTGTGCTCTGTGCTCTCTGCAGCCAGTGTTATGTATTGTCCCCGGAGAGATGTGTAATGAGACCTCACACTGCTGTGCTCTGTGCTCTCTGCAGCCAGTGTCATGTATTGTCCCTGGAGAGATGTGTAATCAGACCTTTGTTTGTTAGTAGCAGCAGGACTGTGAAACATGGAAACACGGTATCACGGCTGGGTGGCGGTATTATTGCTGCGTGGCTGGGGGCGGTATTATGGCTGGGTGGCGGTATTATCGCTGCGTGGCTGGGTGGCGGTATTATCGCTGCGTGGCTGGGTGGCGGTATTATTGCTGCGTGGCTGGGGGCGGTATCATTGCATCATCTTCCCTGTGCAGTCACCATGATGTAGCAGAGCTGTGTGTGTCTCCACGTCCGCTGACTACACGCTTCTATAAATGGTCTCTACCATCGTCGCCTGTTTTGGAGATCCGGAAGCGGCAGTGACTGAGGGTTCACATATTTTTAGGTTCTCTATGGGGAAGGACGTTTTTAGAAAACATTAGAATTTCTTGTTAATCATAATTTCCTTTTTGTGGATCCCTCTAGAGGGTTGTGTGGACGAGGGTCCGAGTGTCCGTCCTACATGGAGACGGTGGAGCATGTCCTGTTATAATCCTTAATCTCTGACATTGGGTACAGGAGGGGGAGGGGGTCCGTGTGGCTCCATGATGGATTGCGTGTTCTGGGGCAGACGCATGTTCTCGGCTCCTGATCTCGGGATGTGGGGGTGTGCAGGTCTCCGCGTGTTCCTGGGATGTGGAGCCGTCACATTGTGTGCAGTGCAGGTCTCTGTAGGGTTGTGCGTTCAGGGACCCCCAGGGTCAGATGACGTTTGGATCTGAAGTTCTTGTTTTCCTCCTTCCATACAGGATCGGAACCTGGACTGGTTCCCACGGATGAGGGCCATGTCCCTCGTCAGCAGCGACTCGGAAGGTGAACAGAACGAATTAAGGAATCTGCAGGAGAAGTTGGAGTCCACCATGCGGCTGGTGACCTACTTGTCCAGCCAGCTGAGTGAGCTGAAGGATCAGGTAGGTGGTGGTCACCCTGGACACTACTCATCCAGTACACAGGGAGAAGAGGTTTGACTTCAAGCGTTGGTCAATTGGTGGTTAATGGACATCTACCACCAGGATGAATGGCTGTATGCAGATGAGCCTGAGGAGGTGTTAATGGAGCGGGAGCCCCTTAGGCTACTTTGCATACAGTCTTTCATCCTGGAGGTATATGTCCTTTAAGCCAAAAGAGCCCCCGTGTCTTTCCCTGGAACCACCTGTTGATCAGGAGGCTACTCAAGAATAACCACGGAGAAGACAATAGCCGGATTTGGCTCCTAAGAGGAACCATACAACTCTTGTCATCTTGATGACCACAAAGGAAGTTTATTTTTGTTCTGGTCAACTGGTGGTCATGGAGGTTCCCTTCATCTCTTGTGAAGAACTTTGTGTCCATTCCTGAACCTTCTCCATGGCCTGCAGTTGGCAGGACCCTGTGTCCATTCCTGAACCTTCTCCATGGCCTGCAGTTGGCAGGACCCTGTGTCCATTCCTGAACCTTCTCCATGGCCTGCAGTTAGCGGCAGGACCCTGTGTCCATTCCTGAACCTTCTCCATGGCCTGCAGTTTGCTAGACCCCCGTGTCCATTCCTAAACCTTCTCCATGGCCTGCAGTTAGCAGCAGGACCCTGTGTCCATTCCTGAACCTTCTCCATGGCCTGCAGTTGGCCAGACCCTGTGTCCATTCCTGAACCTTCTCCATGGCCTGCAGTTGGCCAGTCTAGACTCCATTCTCTGGCCCTCTTGGGGGTTGCAGTTATGCTTGGCCTGATCCATGGTTGGGGACTTCTGGTCCTTGTCCACCTTCTTGGCATTGGTTCGTGTTTGGCCTTTCACTATTTGTTTCCTGTCTTGAACAGATGACGGAGCAACGGAAGCAGAAGCAGAGGATCGGTCTCCTGGGGCAGCCGGCTCATCTAAACCTGAACCCCCAGCAACCAGCGTAGTGGCCTACACCCGGCGTGGCATCTGCTCCTCTACCCCTGGCAGTTTTTGGGTGAAAACTTGTGCCCTCCAATCCATTGTTCCGCTCCTCCCCCTTGTCCACTACCAGAACTGCTGGCACCGCCTCTACAGAAGTGATGGCGTCCAAGTCTTGTGCCAAACGCGCCCGGGAGCCGGGAAAGGACGGACTTTGCACTCGAGTCTAGAAAATAAAGTGACTTTGGAGAGAGAGAAGCTCGTTTTATACTTAAAGGATTCTATTTATGAGAATTTACTTTTCCTTTTTTGTAATTTATGACGTCTGAGTGTCCGGACTATTATTATGCTATAGTACCATGTGTTGTGGGAGTCGCCCTCATCTCAGCCCCACCATTGCCCCATGAAAGGGAGAGACCAAACCTGCATCTTCTCCTCTTAATGCTCTGCCTGGAGCCCCTGAGGCCATGGACTGGTCTGCGGCACCCAGTAGCCATGACACGTTGGGGTGCCCCTCTGGCGTCCCCATACTTTGGGGAGCCCACCTCCCCGAGGTCTCCTGCTGCAGTCCTGACACACAGGGGGCTCCTCCTGGCCGGTCCTGACTCTTTCCCCAGTCGCTCTGTTTTGTACACATTCTTTGTTTCTGACACGCGGGCGGGGGGGGGGGGGGGGGGCGAGCGCTGCTCCTGACTTTGTTAATGTGTATGTTTGAGATTAAAAGAAAATGAAGCAGAGCCGTGTCTGTTCTCTCTACCTACAGGGATGTAGCAAAGCGGAGTTTCAATTCCTGATAAGTGGGTAAAACCTAAATTGAGCACTGCTCATCCTGAGCCTTCTGGTTCATGAATATTTTACTAGAAATCTTGACACAGAAATTTTAGTATTCTGCGCTTTTGTATCATCCTGAGCTCCCTGGTTCATGAAACAAATGGCAGCATTACAGTAAGTGGTGCTGTACTAGCAGTGATCCTCCTGGTTCAAAGACCAAATCTTCTAGAAGGAGAGGCCATCGTATAGTAATTCCTGGAAACCCCCTTTAAGCCCCTAGAGGATGGGACGTGAGGAGCAGGTTGAGCTCTGCTGCATCATCCTGTCCCCTGGTGCAGACCTCCTCCGCTGGGGTCTGACATTTTTTGTTGCTTTTTTTCTTGCATTGGTTGTGGTTGATGTTTCTGTTTTGATGCGACTCTTGGAATTCCCCGTCGTCTTCCTTCCTCCTCCTCGCAGCCGCCCCCGGTCTGGTCTCGCCTCGCGTTCAGTCAGCGCTCAGGCCTCCAGACTTGTGTAGGTGGGAAGGGGCAGCTGTGGCCTCAGATTGGGGTTTTTAAAGAGACCCTGACCCTAAAAAGAGTAAAGAGCAGGAGCCGAGTGGAGAATAATGGAGGTGGCTGATAACTGGGAGCAATGGCTGGATTTACAGGAAATCTCTCATCAGAATCCAACCTGATAATCCAGGGACATTCCTCATAAATCCAGGCACCGGATAAAACTTCAACTTTTATAATTATGCTAATGAGTCTGGCTCCAGAGTCTGCATCTTCACATATTTTTAGTGTAACAGTCTGAAGTTTCAGGCAGAGGGGGAGGCAGTGTAACAGCTTGTGAAGCTACACCCCCCCCCTACCCCAGCATAAAAGTTAATTTTGGAAGGAAGAGTTCATGTATAACAAATAGAAGGTTCCCTGGATCTTTGGGTAATGTCCCTGATTTATCATGATGGATTTTCATGGAAAATCCAGGGATTTTGATTAAAGGGGAGTCCAGAATTGAAGCGACATAGTTGCTTTATTTTTTAGAAATGGCGCCAACCTGTGAATCTGTATTCAAATGAGCCTGTGGGGCTCCAGGCTCTATAAACACATATGGAACCTGGAGCCCCTCAGGCTCATTTACATAGCACTTCATCCTGGTGGTAGATGCCCTCTAATTAGGACTACGATGGGATGCAGAGGTCGCTGGCTTATGATGCGGAGGCTGGTGCCGCAGGTCACGCTCCACCAATCACCTTCCATTGGGATAAGTGATCAGCCCTTTAAAGCTGAGCCGCAATACCAGGCCCAACCCATGGATAAGGGGGGGCGCTATTTTAAGTTCTTCTTAGAAAATCCCTTAAACTTTAGAGGAAACTGCGATAATCTGGACTTGGGTCATATGGTGCCCACGTATTGTGTGATTAGTCGGGGTCCCCCTTTATGATGTAATCTGATGGATATGGCACCCCCTTCCTGTGATGTATGGTCCTGCTCTGTCTGATGTGGAGTTCCCCTTTAAGACGTGTCCGGGGCAGAGCTGGTCAGCGCGTCGGCTCCATGTGGCAGGGACCAGCTGCCCAGCGATTGCTTTGTGTAAACAGCTGGGGGGGGGGGGGGGATAATCGCTGTAACGTCAGCGCCTCACGCAGGCCGCCGCATGTGCCCGCTCACATTATATAACACGCTCTGCAGATACACAATCCGGCTTACTGCACAGGGTTTCATTGATGGAGTGAGGATTATACACGCTGGGGCCGTGACTCCCCTCCCCCATCACTACAATACACTCCCTATCGCCCCAAATTACACGGCACCCCAATTGTGTCACATGGATTGTGCATTCTCATTATCTGGAAATAATTACTGGGATTGGATGATCCCTAAATCCATCATCTGTGTAACCGATTCCCCTCTCTAGACTTATACTTGGATATTTTGGACGGGTCATACAGGGGTGATGATCCCAAATATAGGGGGCACGTGGCCCTGATATTCATGGCAAAGACTGGAGCATCTGTGGCAGTGCAGATCCTAAAACCCTGGTAAGGGAAACCATCAGCAGGTGCGACCATACAGACTGCAGCCAGTGTTATGTATTGTCCCTGGAGAGATGTGTAATCAGACCTCACACTGCTGTGCTCTGTGCTCTCTGCAGCCAGTGTTATGTATTGTCCCTGGAGAGATGTGTAATCAGACCTCACACTGCTGTGCTCTGTGCTCTCTGCAGCCAGTGTTATGTATTGTCCCTGGAGAGATGAGTAATCAGACCTCACACTGCTGTGCTCTGTGCTTTCTGCAGCCAGTGTTATGTACTGTCCCTGGAGAGATGTGTAATCAGACCTCACACTGCTGTGCTCTGTGCTCTCTGCAGCCAGTGTTATGTATTGTCCCTGGAGAGATGTGTAATCAGACCTCACACTGCTGTGCTCTGTGCTCTCTGCAGCCAGTGTTATGTATTGTCCCTGGAGAGATGTGTAATCAGACCTCACACTGCTGTGCTCTGTGCTCTCTGCAGCCAGTGTTATGTATTGTCCCTGGAGAGATGTGTAATCAGACCTCACACTGCTGTGCTCTGTGCTCTCTGCAGCCAGTGTTATGTATAGTCCCTGGAGAGATGTGTAATCAGACCTCACACTGCTGTGCTCTGTGCTCTCTGCAGCCAGTGCTATTTATTGTCCCTGGAGAGATGTGTAATCAGACCTTTTGTGTATGATGTCAGTAAAAGCAGGACTGTGAAATATAGATTTATATTTCCAGGATTACACTGGGGGTGATTCCTCACCCTGCTGTGCTCTGTATTTAGCCACTCCCCTATACTATCAGTTACTTCCTTAGTGTCCAACCGGAAGCCTGCTACAGCTGTTACTCAGAGCAAAGGGGAGGGGTTGTATGCAATAAGTGCACAGCAGTGTAAGGATATGTCCACCAACACTGGCTGCTACCTGCATGGCCACACCTGCTGATGGTGGGCCCATATATTCTGATGGAGAGGTTCTATGGTGGGTCCATATATTCTGATGGACAGGTTCTGTTCTATGGTGGGTCCATATATTCTGATGGACAGGTTCTGTTCTATGGTGGGCCCATATATTCTGATGGAGAGGTTCTATGGTGGGTCCATATATTCTGATGGAGAGGTTCTATGGTGGGTCCATATATTCTGATGGACAGGTTCTGTTCTATGGTGGGTCCATATATTCTGATGGAGAGGTTCTATGGTGGTTCCATATATTCTGATGGAGAGGTTCTGTGGTGGGCCCATATATTCTGATGGACAGGTTCTGTTCTATGGTGGGCCCATATATTCTGATGGAGAGGTTCTGTGGTGGGCCCATATATTCTGATGGAGAGGTTCTGTGGTGGGCCCATATATTCTGATGGAGAGGTTCTGTGGTGGGCCCATATATTCTGATGGAGAGGTTCTATGGTGGGCCCATATATTCTGATGGAGGGGTTCTATGGTGGGCCCATATATTCTGATGGAGAGGTTCTATGGTGGGCCCATATATTCTGATGGAGAGGTTCTATGGTGGGTCCATATATTCTGATGGAGAGGTTCTATGGTGGGTCCATATATTCTGATGGACAGGTTCTGTTCTATGGTGGGTCCATATATTCTGATGGAGAGGTTCTGTGGTGGGCCCATATATTCTGATGGACAGGTTCTGTTCTATGGTGGGTCCATATATTCTGATGGACAGGTTCTGTTCTATGGTGGGTCCATATATTCTGATGGAGAGGTTCTATGGTGGGTCCATATATTCTGATGGACAGGTTCTGTTCTATGGTGGGTCCATATATTCTGATGGAGGGGTTCTATGGTGGGTCCATATATTCTGATGGAGGGGTTCTATGGTGGGTCCATATATTCTGAAGGTGGGTCCATATATTCTGGTGGTGGGTCCATATATTCTGATGGGGAGGTTCTGTGGTGGGTCCATATATTCTGATGGGGAGGTTCTGTGGTGGGTCCATATATTCTGATGGAGGGGTTCTGTGGTGGGCCCATATATTCTGATGGGGAGGTTCTGTGGTGGGTGCATATATTCTGGTGGTGGGTCCATATATTCTGGTGGTGGTGGGTCCATATATTTTGGTGGCGGTGGGTCCATATATTTTGGTGGCGGTGGGTCCATATATTTTGGTGGCGGTGGGTCCATATATTCTGATGGAGAGGTTCTGTGGTGGGTCCATATATTCTGTGGTGGGAGAACTAAGTGCATTACCGGGTCCCTGCGGTGCTGTTGGGTTGTGCCGGAGCTTGCTGACTGTTTCCCATAACTTTCGCCATCAGGATGAATTGGGATTAAATCATAAGATTATTTGGTAACATCCAATAGTCCAGAACACCTGATGATCAGAAGTCCTACCCCGACCCCTACAGACCATTGCATCTGCATAACCTCTGACCCCACAGACATTATATAAGGGGGGGGGGGGGTCAGACCCTGCACGCACAATCCCCCCCATTGTCCGGAGATGTCACACTATCCGTGTTTGTGTCGGATTATTGGATTAGCTCCTGTCTCTGCCCTGGTTTTCCCTGGTCTTGTGTTTACTGCTGTGTTTTCTCTTCCTTCCCTCCCCATGCTCTAAAAATGTGACTGTGCCCTCGCTGTGACTCTGGAGCTCATGTTATACCCGTGACTGCGACGACCTGGGGCTGAGCCTGTAACCCCTGCTGTGCCGGGCCGCACATGGATCCGTCTCAATGTATCCATCTTATTTATACTATTTATACAATGTAACAATTTTTATTTCATGTTTTGACTTTAATCTTTTGCTTTCTTTAGGATTTTCTTTTCTTTCTGCCTTTTGTTTGATCTTTGCTCAGTAACAAGTCTTCTTCACAGATGGATCCATGTTAGGGGGGGACACCAGAGGATCTTGTGGGACCCCTATCAAATCTATAGGCGTCTGCATGCAATCCCTGACCATTAAAGGGATATTCCCATCCTAGGTATGAACTGGATGTGTCCTGATACTTACCTGCTCCTATCCTTAGAACGGAGGACCCTCGCCCCCGGTCCTGCTGCTGGCCTGAGCCCCCCTGAAGTCTATGGGACTGCAGAGCAGGTGGTCTCCAATACTTTTGGCAGTCTAGGAACTAAGAGGCACAACCGCAGCAAGATGAAGGACAGGGGACCCCGAGGACATACCTTTTCTATACCTAAGATGGAAATGTCCCTTTAACATTCACGTTGGACAGAGATTATAGGCAGGAAGTTGTTTCTCCTGTAATAATATATATCTCCATCATATTCTGTAGCGCTGTACAAAACAGTCATGTGGAGCAATAGTAGTGAGGGCCCTGATCACAAGAGCTTACAGTCTATGAGGATGAGGGGGTGACACAAGAGCTTACAGTCTATGTGGATGAGGGGGTGACACAAGAGCTTACAGTCTATGAGGATGAGGGGGTGACACAAGAGCTTACAGACTATGAGGATGTGGAGGAGGACCCAAGAGCTTACAGTCTATGAGGATGAGGGGGTGACACAAGAGCTTACAGTCTATGAGGAGGAGGGGGTGACACAAGAGCTTACAGTCTATGAGGAGGAGGGGGTGACACAAGAGCTTACAGTCCATGAGGATGAGGGAGGGACACAAGAGCTTACAGTCTATGAGGATGAGGGGGTGACACAAGAGCTTACAGTCTATGTGGATGAGGGGGTGACACAAGAGCTTACAGTCTATGAGGATGAGGGGGTGACACAAGAGCTTACAGACTATGAGGATGTGGAGGAGGACCCAAGAGCTTACAGTCTATGAGGATGAGGGGGTGACACAAGAGCTTACAGTCTATGAGGAGGAGGGGGTGACACAAGAGCTTACAGTCTATGAGGAGGAGGGGGTGACACAAGAGCTTACAGTCCATGAGGATGAGGGAGGGACACAAGAGCTTACAGTCTATGAGGATGAGGGGAACACAAGAGCTTACAGTCTATGAGGATGAGGGGAACACAAGAGCTTACAGTCTATGAGGATGAGGGGGTGACACAAGAGCTTACAGTCTATGAGGATGAGGGGGTGACACAAGAGCTTACAGTCTATGAGGATAAGGGGTGACACAAGAGCTTACAGTCTATGAGGATGAGGGGAACACAAGAGCTTACAGTCTATGAGGATGAGGGGGTGACACAAGAGCTTACAGTCTATGAGGATGAGGGGGTGACACAAGAGCTTACAGTCTATGAGGATGAGGGGGTGACACAAGAGCTTACAGTCTATGAGGATGAGGGGGTGACACAAGAGCTTACAGTCTATGAGGATGAATGATGGGGGGGACACAAGAGCTTACAGTCTATGAGGATGAGGGGGTGACACAAGAGCTTACAGTCTATGAGGATGAGGGGGTGACACAAGAGCTTACAGTCTATGAGGATGAGGAGGTGACACAAGAGCTTACAGTCTATGAGGATGAGGGGGTGACACAAGAGCTTACAGTCTATGAGGATGAGGGGGTGACACAAGAGCTTACAGTCTATGAGGATGAGGGGGTGACACAAGAGCTTACAGTCTATGAGGATGAATGATGGGGGGGACACAAGAGCTTACAGTCTATGAGGATGAGGAGGTGACACAAGAGCTTACAGTCTATGAGGATGAGGGGAACACAAGAGCTTACAGTCTATGAGGATGAGGGGAACACAAGAGCTTACAGTCTATGAGGATGAGGGGGTGACACAAGAGCTTACAGTCTATGAGGATGAGGGGGTGACACAAGAGCTTACAGTCTATGAGGATGAGGGGAACACAAGAGCTTACAGTCTATGAGGATGAGGGGAACACAAGAGCTTACAGTCTATGAGGATGAGGGGGTGACACAAGAGCTTACAGTCTATGAGGATGAGGGGGTGACACAAGAGCTTACAGTCTATGAGGATAAGGGGTGACACAAGAGCTTACAGTCTATGAGGATGAGGGGAACACAAGAGCTTACAGTCTATGAGGATGAGGGGGTGACACAAGAGCTTACAGTCTATGAGGATGAGGGGGTGACACAAGAGCTTACAGTCTATGAGGATGAGAGGGTGACACAAGAACTTAAAGTCTATGAGGATGAGTGGTGACACAAGAGCTTACAGTCTATGAGGATGAGGAGGTGACACAAGAGCTTACAGTCTATGAGGATGAGGGGGTGACACAAGAGCTTACAGTCTATGAGGATGAATGATGGGGGGGACACAAGAGCTTACAGTCTATGAGGATGAGGGGGTGACACAAGAGCTTACAGTCTATGAGGATGAGGGGGTGACACAAGAGCTTACAGTCTATGAGGATGAGGAGGTGACACAAGAGCTTACAGTCTATGAGGATGAGGGGGTGACACAAGAGCTTACAGTCTATGAGGATGAGGGGGTGACACAAGAGCTTACAGTCTATGAGGATGAGGGGGTGACACAAGAGCTTACAGTCTATGAGGATGAGGGGGTGACACAAGAGCTTACAGTCTATGAGGATGAGGAGGTGACACAAGAGCTTACAGTCTATGAGGATGAGGGGGTGACACAAGAGCTTACAGTCTATGAGGATGAGGGGGTGACACAAGAGCTTACAGTCTATGAGGATGAGGGGGTGACACAAGAGCTTACAGTCTATGAGGATGAGGGGGTGACACAAGAGCTTACAGTCTATGAGGATGAGGGGGTGACACAAGAGCTTACAGTCTATGAGGATGAGGGGGTGACACAAGAGCTTACAGTCTATGAGGATGAGGGGGTGACACAAGAGCTTACAGTCTATGAGGATGAATGATGGGGGGGACACAAGAGCTTACAGTCTATGAGGATGAGGGGGTGACACAAGAGCTTACAGTCTATGAGGATGAATGATGGGGGGGACACAAGAGCTTACAGTCTATGATACCATACACCTGATCCTATATGTAACATCACTATAATCTTAGCCAGGACGAGGAGAGTTACGCGCCTTTCCATGATGTTTTACTCTCTGGGAAAGTTTCTGTTTTGCATTTATTATCTTATTTTAATTATCTTTTAGTCTTTTTTTGTTATTGTGCGGCGTGGATCCACATGCGCTGTGTGCGCAGTTACATGATGTCCTGGCAGTCCTGTGGCGGTGAGTGTGCACTCACTCCACACCCCTATGTGCTCTCACACTCCTCCTCCCTCCCTGCCTGGAACAGATGCAGCATTGAGCAGCACGTGAGCTTCATATGACAGCAGCAGCAGCTGGTTCACTTGGCACTGGGCGTGCTGCTGTCACAGGGAGGGCCACACCACCACTACCCCCCACCAATCAGCACGCTACATCCCCTCCCATCCATTTAACCAGAAGCTGGAGCTCATATCCATGCAGAGCAGCAGACACCTCTCACACCCTGGGACCTGAGCTCCTCACCTGTGCCCATAGGAATATCTCTAGTGCATGGACTACCTGCCTGTCTGGACTCACCTGTGGATATAACTTCAGCTGGCATGGAGCGAATCCCTAGTGCCCAACCTCCGCCGGCTTGTCTGGAAAGATCTGGGTAAGTTCTCCTCTGTGTCTGGAATCTATTAGTGGAAACCTATGGGACTGCAAACTGGAAATGTGGCCAAGAAGTAACAAGAATCTAATCTTACCTACAGAGGCAACAAGTTCTGCGCCAACTGTGTGTGTTCTGATCCACTCAATCCTGGTGCTGGGTGATGGGATCTGTAAGGGATAGACTGTAGTCAATTGGGGTGATACATATAGATACATTGTTGCAAATCCATGCTATAGGAAATGTAACTGCTAAGGAATACAGTATACGTCTATGGTACACTGTGCCAATCTAGACCAGAGATACATTGTAGTCATTTGGGGTGATACTTATAGATACATTGATAAGTAATATACTAAACGTAAAATGGTGATAATTATAATAGGAATATGCTGTAAATATCTATTAGCAGTGTATAGGATCATGGTAGCCGTTATAGCAGGATTATGTATATATAGGAAATGTACAGGACCTTCCAATAATACATGATAACAGGATTATGTATATATAGGAGATGTATAGGACCTTCCAATAATATAGTATAGCAGGCATATGTATCTATAGGAGATGTGTAGGATCCTCCAAAAAAACAAGGTAGCAGGGGTATGTATATATAGGAGATGTATAGGATCTTACAATAATATAGTATAGCAGGTATATGTATCTATAGGAGATGCATAGGATCATGGTAGCAGTTATAGCAGAATTATGTATCTATAGGAGATGTATAGGACCTTCCAATAATACATGGTAGCAGGGGTATGTATATATAGGAGATGTATAGGATCATGGTAGCAGTTATAGCAGGATTATGTATATATAGGAAATGTACAGGAACTTCCAATAATACATGGTAGCAGGGGTATGTATATATAGGAGATGTATAGGATCTTACAATAATATAGTATAGCAGGTATATGTATCTATAGGAGATGTGTAGGATCCTCCAAAAATACAAGGTAGTAGGGGTATGTATATATAGGAGATGTACGGGATAATACAGGGTAGAAAGTTTCTATAGACCTCTAGCAGGGCTATAGGACCAGTCGTGTATAGCTGCAGTCCATATGGGTCATATAGGATCCTGCAGTACTTTCTTGCATTGCTCTGTCGTGTTAATATACATTCCCTGTCACATTATATGATTGGAGTTTTCCGTGTTCCTGAGTTGAGACTCTTTGTGTCTTGTAGGATGGATTTTTCCCACATGTATCCAGTCTTCAAACCCAGGAAAGGTCTTAAGCGATGTGACGATGGCAAGGTGAGAACTTCTGCTGGTCTGTACCTTGTGGGGGTCAGTGCACCCCTGGCTCTGTCTGTGTAGTCGAGGTGGCTCAGGACTATGTGTGGGACTCGTGTCTTGTTTGGCCGCCTGCGTGTGATGTGTGTCTGTACACGGTGTACTCGCCGCCTGTCTGCACGTTTGCCTACATGTTCCCTGTGGGGTGTGTATGATTAGACTCTCACGTGTACCATCACATGTAGTGTCAGCTTCTGCGCAGCGCTCCGTTCTGAACACTAGGGGGCGCTCTGTAGCCCTGTCTGCCTGTCCTACATTGGCGTGACATGGATACGTCTTTTCTTAGCAGGAAACTTACAAGCTCCCTCACCGACTTATAGAGAAGAAGAGACGTGACCGCATTAATGAATGTATCTCCCAACTCAAGGACCTGCTCCCGGAGCACCTCAAGCTGACGGTAAGCGCCGTGGCCTCAGTGTTCACGATTTAGCAGAATTTCAAGGTTTTTTCCTGAAGGCGGTATCACGTGTCTATGGCGGGTGCATGTGACAGGCATGAGATGTGCAGCGCACCCATGTGACCACCGCGCTCCCTCCGCAATTATGAAACGGGTTCTGGGACCGTGTGACATGGAGCTGCCTGATTATATAACCATCCCCTGATCCTTGAGGCTAGAAACAGAGGGATCAAGTATGACACAACTTTAGATCCTGATCCCAAGAGCTCACAATCTAAAGGGCGGAACTGTAGCACGATTCTCTCCTGATAATTGGAGCTTTCCAACACTCATAAGGGACAAGTTTGCTTAGAATTTTAGCTCAGATTTTCCATGCAGAGCTGGGTGACCTCTCCAGCTCTGGTTCAGGATTGAAGGGGAGGGTCCTCCTTTCGGGAAGGTTATGGTCAAATATGTGATCTCTTGTTATATTTTGATTACTGATGGGATCTCCTCTTCTTACAGACCCTGGGACATCTCGAGAAGGCTGTGGTCTTGGAGTTGACCCTTAAACACGTCCAGTCTTTATCCAACCTGATCGAGCAGCAACAGCAGCAGATCCTCACACTTCAGAAAGGTCAGTATCCACTAACCCCCTATGTTACACTACAGACCGCTCTATTTGGCCTATGGGACCCCCGAGGTGAATGCTTTGCCCTTCAGTGTTTGATGCATCCTCTCCTTTTTCCAGGTGGTTCACCCATGAGCAGTAAGGCCTCCGAAGAGGAGATGTTTCGCTCAGGGTTTCAGCTTTGTGCAGAGGAAGCTCTAAGATTCCTACAAGGAGGAGAGAAGCGTGAACTTGTCGCCCACCTCCATCGCGTGGCCACTGATCTCAGCCACAGTCCAACAAGAGCCACCAAAGTGGATGAAAAACCCAGTCCTAAGGCACAGGCCACAAACTGCGTCCCTGTGATCCGCCGCGCTGCCCCCCTCCAATCCGGAGAGCAGAGCGGCACCGACACAGACACTGACAGTGGGTACGGGGGAGAAGTGGATAAGACAGATTCCAACCAGGAACAAAGGGGTAAGGAAGATCCCTCTGCATCCCCAACCGTAGAGCGGATCATCAAGAAGGAACATGAAGAAATCCCAAAAAAGAGGCGCAGACTGGAGGCCACGGATGGCGACTCCAGATTCTGCAGCAATGACCTTTCTTCGGTGGGGTCTTACGCCGCTCATCCACCTTTCTGTTTGCCCTTTTATCTGTTACCCCCTGCAACCTCTGCCTATCTGCCCATGCTGGAAAAATGTTGGTACCCAGGATCTATGCCCATGTTATATCCCGGCTTATCCCAGTCTGGACTCCTGAGCCAAGATAGCTTGTCACAAGTCCACTCCCCGGCCATGCCCTCCATGGACTCCTCCGCCTTACTTCAAGCACTTAAGCAGGTGCCCAGCGTGGGCGCAGATCCCAAAGACTGAGGACTTGGAAGGAGAAACTGTGTTTGTCCTACCATAGCAAGAAACCATCCTGGAGGCCCCCCCCCCAGTGTGAGACTCCGCAAGAGGAACGGGGCCCCCCAGAATGAGACATTGCGAGAGAAATGGGGGCCCACCAGTACGGGTGGTGTGATGAGGACCCTATGACGTGGACTACCTGGAGATAAAGACCATCCTGTGACCGGCGCTGTGGACGGAAGTTCTGGCAGAACTGAAAGACAAGGAGCCGGTCTGTCCCCCATAATGAGAGGGGGGACCTCAGCCTCTTGATCTCCCTTCACCCTCAGCCGACTCCTGGGAACCTCTTCTTGCAGCACTGAACTGGAAGGAGCTTCAGCCGCCCCCTTGCTTGACGCGCGCCCTACAGGATGGGGCTGGAGGCTCCAGTACGCAGCACTTTATATTAGTATAATAGGTCGGCTCCTCTCCTGCCGGACTTTAAGGGGAGGAGGTTGAGAATAAAATAAATATTTTTGAGAAAAATAAAAAAAATCAACTTTATTTGGTTAAACTGTTGTGGCCCTTTAATACACCGAAAGCAGAGTGAATCAGGTGAGCGGTGAACTCTGCCCAATCCCCCCCCCCCCCCCCACTCCGGGGGTCAGGGTGACACGTACGCAGGTGAGTGACTCACCCGACCAGGTGCACGTAACAATAGGCTCTTTTCTCAGGAACCCAGCAGGGGAGGGGTTAAGCCAAGGAGTGGGGCCGCCAGCTCATGGCACTTTGATGTCAGGCAGACGCTCAGTTCCCCTTCACTTGTTTTGACAGTGTCACCTCCCCGTCACCCTGCGCATGTTGACACAGTCAGGCTTCCGAATGTTACTTTCATGAGCAGCCTGGGGCTAAATGTATCCCCTGCTTCCTGGAATGAGACGTGACTGGCAAGTGTTCAGCAGCAGCCGCCTGACACTGTGCACTCCACCCCCCCCCCCCCCACTCCCCCACTCCGCACCTTCTCCTCTCACTCACACCCCCAAGTGTGCACTTACCCTGAGAAACCTTGTGCTCCTGCCAACATACAAGATCCTGCCGGATATAGAGATCATTACACACATAATATATCTCTGCACCCAGCAACATGTGTAAGGGGTCACATAGATTGCAGTATATACAGTTATATTCCTGTACATAGGGGACAGTATTATAGTAGTTATATTCATGTACATAGGGGGCAGTATTATAGTAGTTATATTCCTGTACATAGGGGGCAGTATTATAGTAGTTATATTCCTGTACATAGGGGCAGTATTATAGTAGTTATATTCCTGTACATAGGGGACAGTATTATAGTAGTTATATTCATGTACATAGGGGGCAGTATTATAGTAGTTATATTCCTGTACATAGGGGGCAGTATTATAGTAGTTATATTCCTGTACATAGGGGCAGTATTATAGTAGTTATATTCCTGTACATAGGGAGCAGTATTATAGTAGTTATATTCCTGTACATAGGGAGCAGTATTATAGTAGTTATATTCCTGTACATAGGGAGCAGTATTATAGTAGTTATATTCCTGTACATAGGGGGCAGTATTATAGTAGTTATATTCCTGTACATAGGGGGCAGTATTATAGAAGTTATATTCGTGTACATAGGGGGCAGTATTATAGTAGTTATATTCTTGTACATAGGGGGCAGTATTATAGTAGTTATATTCCTGTACATAGGGGACAGTATTATAGTAGTTATATTCCTGTACATAGGGAGCAGTATTATAGTAGTTATATTCCTGTACATAGGGGACAGTATTATAGTAGTTATATTCCTGTACATAGGGGGCAGTATTATAGTAGTTATATTCCTGTACATAGGGGGCAGTATTATAGTAGTTATATTCCTGTACATAGGGGGCAGTATTATAGTAGTTATATTCCTGTACATAGGGGCAGTATTATAGTGGTTATATTCATGTACATAGGGGGCAGTATTATAGTAGTTATATTCCTGTACATAGGGGCAGTATTATAGTAGTTATATTCCTGTACATAGGGGGCAGTATTATAGTAGTTATATTCCTGTACATAGGGGCAGTATTATAGTGGTTATATTCATGTACATAGGGGGCAGTATTATAGTAGTTATATTCCTGTACATAGGGGCAGTATTATAGTAGTTATATTCCTGTACATAGGGAGCAGTATTATAGTAGTTATATTCCTGTACATAGGGAGCAGTATTATAGTAGTTATATTCCTGTACATAGGGAGCAGTATTATAGTAGTTATATTCCTGTACATAGGGGGCAGTATTATAGCAGTTATATTCCTGTACATAGGGGGCAGTATTATAGCAGTTATATTCGTGTACATAGGGGGCAGTATTATAGTAGTTATATTCTTGTACATAGGGGGCAGTATTATAGTAGTTATATTCCTGTACATAGGGGACAGTATTATAGTAGTTATATTCCTGTACATAGGGAGCAGTATTATAGTAGTTATATTCCTGTACATAGGGGGCAGTATTATAGTAGTTATATTCCTGTACATAGGGGGCAGTATTATAGTAGTTATATTCCTGTACATAGGGGGCAGTATTATAGCAGTTATATTCGTGTACATAGGGGGCAGTATTATAGTAGTTATATTCTTGTACATAGGGGGCAGTATTATAGTAGTTATATCCCTGTACATAGGGGGCAGTATTATAGTAGTTATATCCCTGTACATAGGGGGCAGTATTATAGTAGTTATATTCCTGTACATAGGGGGCAGTATTATAGTAGTTATATTCCTGTACATAGGGGGCAGTATTATAGTAGTTATATTCTTGTACATAGGGGGCAGTATTATAGTAGTTATATCCCTGTACATAGGGGCAGTATTATAGTAGTTATATCCCTGTACATAGGGGGCAGTATTATAGTAGTTATATCCCTGTACATAGGAGGCAGTATTATAGTAGTTATATCCCTGTACATAGGGGGCAGTATTATAGTAGTTATATTCCTGTACATAGGGGGCAGTATTATAGTAGTTATATTCTTGTACATAGGGGGCAGTATTATAGTAGTTATATTCTTGTACATAGGGGGCAGTATTATAGTAGTTATATCCCTGTACATAGGGGGCAGTATTATAGTAGTTATATCCCTGTACATAGGGGGCAGTATTATAGTAGTTATATCCCTGTACATAGGGGGCAGTATTATAGTAGTTATATTCCTGTACATAGGGGGCAGTATTATAGTAGTTATATTCCTGTACATAGGGGGTAGTATTATAGTAGTTATATTCCTGTACATAGGGGGCAGTATTATAGTAGTTATATCCCTGTACATAGGGGGCAGTATTATAGTAGTTATATTCTTGTACATAGGGGGCAGTATTATAGTAGTTATATTCTTGTACATAGGGGGCAGTATTATAGTAGTTATATCCCTGTACATAGGGGGCAGTATTATAGTAGTTATATTCTTGTACATAGGGGGCAGTATTATAGTAGTTATATTCCTGTACATAGGGGGCAGTATTATAGTAGTTATATTCTTGTACATAGGGGCAGTATTATAGTAGTTATATCCCTGTACATAGGGGGCAGTATTATAGTAGTTATATTCCTGTACATAGGGGGCAGTATTATAGTAGTTATATTCCTGTACATAGGGGGCAGTATTATAGTAGTTATATTCCTGTACAGACGTTGTAGTGTGGTTAGTCTATAGAGGACACTCTATACACCTCGTCTCTCAGTAACCATCCTGTGAGCGCAGTCGGTGAAGTTACTGTGTAAAGGGTTAACAGGCGGCTGTGTCAGCGATGGCGTGGGCTTGTGCGTACGTGACTGGTTAGCAGAGCGCTACCTTGGCTGCCCCTGCATAGCGGTGTGTATGACACTGGGCAGTGGGTGCCAGGCTGGGGGCAGGTGTGCGCTGCATGTGCCCCCGGCTTCTGGTAACAGGCTGTTCCCTTCTTATAACCTTTCCCTCATTGATGAAACGTGAGTGCACTCCCTGTATGGGCAGAGTTCTGGAGAAGCCTTGGCCCGGAGCCCATCAGCAGGGTGATAAGGTTTCTCCTGGCTGAGACACTTCCTCCATAGGAAGCCATGCTGGGAGGTCCGTCTGCTGGTGATTCAGCACTGGAGAGGCCTCGGTCTCGTCACATCGCCCCCTCATATCTGTCTCTACACCCAAACACAGCGCACACAGCGCAGCCGCCGATATCTCACATACCAAACCTCCTAGGACATCGCACATGTCTGACAGCGCACCCCTTAACCCTTTCAGGGTCAGTGCTCTGTGAGCTCAACAGCTCAGACTCCAGACCGATAAGTGGTGTCCTTTGCCGATACGTGGTATCCTTTGCTGATACATGGTAATCTGCGCTGATACGTGGTAACCTGCGCTAATACGTGGTAACCTGCGCTGATACGTGGTATCCTTTGCTGATACGTGGTAACCTGCGCTGATACGTGGTATCCTTTGCTGATACATGGTAACCTGCACTGATACGTGGTAACCTGCACTGATACGTGGTATCCTTTGCTGATACGTGGTATCCTGCGCTGATACGTGGTAACCTGCACTGATACGTGGTATCCTTTGCTGATACGTGTTAACCTGCGCCGATACGTGGTATTCTGCGCTGATACGTGGTAACCTGCACTGATACGTGGTATCCTTTGCTGATACGTGTTAACCTGCGCCGATACGTGGTATTCTGCGCTGATACGTGGTAACCTGCCCCAATACGTGGTAACCTGCCCAGATACGTGGTATCCTTTGCTGATATGTGGTAATCTGCGCTGATACGTGGTAACCTGTCCCGATACGTGGTAACCTGCCCAGATACGTGGTATCCTTTGCTGATACGTGGTAATCTGCGCTGATACGTGGTAACCTGTCCCGATACGTGGTAACCTGCCCAGATACGTGGTATCCTTTGCTGATACGTGGTAATCTGCGCTGATACGTGGTAACCTGCCCCAATACGTGGTAACCTGCCCAGATACGTGGTATCCTTTGCTGATACGTGGTAATCTGCGCTGATACGTGGTAACCTGCCCCAATACGTGGTAACCTGCCCAGATACGTGGTATCCTTTGCTGATATGTGGTAATCTGCACTGATACATGGTATCCTTTGCTGATACGTGGTAACCTGCGCTGATACGTGGTAACCTGCTCCGATATGTGGTAACCTGTCCCGATACAATGTAACTTGCGATGATATGTTAGAAGCTGCCCTGATACAGTGTTTAAAACCAACAGGACATCAGAAAGCAATTATTGCTGCAAAGTAATGTAACAAACCGTCAGGCTGCGTGCACAATACAACACAGTACAATAGCTGAGGAGATTTACCCAATTACATTGTGTTAACATTGTGTTCTGTAAACGGAAATGTTAACAGCAATGTAATTGGGAAAATCTCCTCTCCTCGGCTTTTGTATTGTATCAATAGAATTTTCCACTTCTGGAGGTCAATAAGACGAACCCGACCTTGGCACCTACATCGCTGGTGATGGGCACCGCCATCTTGGATCACCGCCCCCCTGTGATGTCATCGGAGGGCGGCCATGGCAGCCTACAGTCTTATAGAACCTCGATGTGAGATACACTAGTATTACAGTATTACAGCGATCAGACCCTGCAGGGCTAAAGTACCCTAGAGGGCCTGAAATAATAGTAACAAAAAAATGTGCCCCTTCTATCAAAATGTGAAAAATACTATTCCCGGCCGTGAACAATGTAACGGAAAATAACGCACAAATGTCCGAATGGCCAATTTTTCACAATTTTTAAATCCATGAATATTTGAATAAAAAATGGTCATTGAGGTCCCAAATAAATGAAAACCTCAGCACGGGCCACAATAAATGACACCTCCCACAGGTCCGCCACCAAAGTGTGAAAAAGTTATCACGAAAAATTTTTAAAAGATTTTTTTTTTAATATCTACTAAAACCAAATAAAACCTTTATACATTTGGTATCGCTGTGATCACATTGACCCAAAGAATAAAGTTGAGGCGTCACTTGAAGCGCAGAATGAAAGGCGTCAAAGCAGAGCCCACAAGAGAATGCACTAAATGAGATTTTTTTTTTTTGTCTATTTCACTGCACTTGGAGTTTTTTTCCCCAGTTTTCCAGTACATTGCATCGATTATTAAATGGCGCCACTAAAAAAGTACAGTCTGTCCCGCAGATAACAAGCCCTCATACAACTTTGTAGACATAAAAATAAAATAGGAAAAAACAGAAACACAAAAAAGTTCTGTAAGGGTTAATGCACAGTGTGAGGACCCGCCCCCAGTGCACTTGGAGAAGCTACGGTCCTGGAATATAAATCCATATTTAACAGTTCTGCTGCTACTAACAACACACACAAAGGTCTGATTACACAGCTCTCCAGGGACAATACATAGCACTGGCTGCAGAGAGCACAGAGCACAGCAGTGTGAGGTCTGATTACACATCTCTCCAGGGACAATACATAACACTGCCTGCAGAGAGCACAGAGCACAGCAGTGTGAGGTCTGATTACACATCTCTCCAGGGACAATACATAGCACTGGCTGCAGAGAGCACAGAGCACAGCAGTGTGAGGTCTGATTACACATCTCTCCAGGGACAATACATAACACTGGCTGCAGAGAGCACAGAGCACAGCAGTGTGAGGTCTGATTACACATCTCTCCAGGGACAATACATAACACTGGCTGCAGAGAGCACAGAGCACAGCAGTGTGAGGTCTGATTACACATCTCTCCAGGGACAATACATAACACTGGCTGCAGAGAGCACAGAGCACAGCAGTGTGAGGTCTGATTACACATCTCTCCAGGGACAATACATAACACTGGCTGCAGAGAGCACAGAGCACAGCAGTGTGAGGTCTGATTACACATCTCTCCAGGGACAATACATAACACTGGCTGCAGAGAGCACAGAGCACAGCAGTGTGAGGTCTGATTACACATCTCTCCAGGGACAATACATAACACTGGCTGCAGAGAGCACAGAGCACAGCAGTGTGAGGTCTGATTACACATCTCTCCAGGGACAATACATAACACTGGCTGCAGAGAGCACAGAGCACAGCAGTGTGAGGTCTGATTACACATCTCTCCAGGGACAATACATAACACTGGCTGCAGAGAGCACAGAGCACAGCAGTGTGAGGTCTGATTACACATCTCTCCAGGGACAGTACATAACACTGGCTGCAGAGAGCACAGAGCACAGCAGTGTGAGGTCTGATTACATATCTCTCCAGGGCAATACATAACACTGGCTGCATAGAGCACAGAGCACAGCAGTGTGAGGTCTGATTACACATCTCTCCAGGGACAATACATAGCACTGGCTGCAGAGAGCACAGAGCACAGCAGTGTGAGGTCTGATTACACATCTCTCCAGGGACAATACATAACACTGGCTGCAGAAAGCACAGAGCACAGCAGTGTGAGGTATGATTACACATCTCTCCAGGCACAATACATAACACTGGCTGCAGAAAGCACAGAGCACAGCAGTGTGAGGTCTGATTACACATCTCTCCAGGGACAATACATAGCACTGGCTGCAGAGAGCACAGAGCACAGCAGTGTGAGGTCTGATTACACATCTCTCCAGGGACAATACATAAAACTGGCTGCAGAGAGCACAGAGCACAGCAGTGTGAGGTCTGATTACACATCTCTCCAGGGACAATACATAACACTGGCTGCAGAGAGCACAGAGCACAGAGCACAGCAGTGTGAGGTCTGATTACACATCTCTCCAGGGACAATACATAGCACTGGCTGCAGAGAGCACAGAGCACAGCAGTGTGAGGTCTGATTACACATCTCTCCAGGGACAATACATAACACTGGCTGCAGAGAGCACAGAGCACAGCAGTGTGAGGTCTGATTACACATCTCTCTAGAGACCATTTTTAACACTGTGCACAGAGCACAGCAGTGTGAGGACACTTAGAGAAGCTACAATCCTGGAAGATACACCCATTCTTCACAGTCCTGACATTCGTCCAGTTGACATGTAGCTTTAGTGAAGGTGTAATGTCCAGGCCCGGTGGGTCCTTTATGAAGCGGCGGCTCGGAGGACCTCATGTAATGATTGTGCAGGAAGGTGACAGGTGCTGAGAGTGTGACGAGATCTTCCCTCCGGTCCAGGAACCCTCCCTACGTACATCCTGTGCTATTCCTGTTAGGAACTTTCCATTAGAAGATTTATTATTTTTATAATTCTAAGAAATGAAACTCTGGAGGGATTGGCCCCTGCAGCAGATATTGCAGGTATTCCCTGTGCTGCTGCAGATCCATCCTGCCAGCGGTGACATCTCCTCCTCCATGTGCATATTCCTGGAACCGTCCCCGGAAATGAGGGGGTAATCTGTCCTATAGGTCATGTATATCCCGCAGATCTGCAGTATTATGGTCAGACCGGCATCCTAGGGTGGATGTGCCCGGCCGTGGGGGCACAGATAGTAGACTGAAGCAGATTTCAGCGGAAAACGAGTATTTGAGCTACAGGTAATGAGTGCAAAGCAGGAGGAGCTATAAGTAATGAGGGCAGAGTAGGAGGAGTTACAGGTATTGAGTGCAAAGCAGGAGGAGCTATAAGTAATGAGGGCAGAGTAGGAGGAGTTACAGATAATGTGGCAGAGTAAGAGGAGTTACAGGTAATGTGTGCAAAGCAGGAGGAGCTATAAGTAATGAGGGCAGAGTAGGAGGAGTTACAGGTATTGAGTGCAAAGCAGGAGGAGCTATAAGTAATGAGGGCAGAGTAGGAGGAGTTACAGGTATTGAGTGCAAAGCAGGAGGAGCTATAAGTAATGAGGGCAGAGTAGGAGGAGTTACAGATAATGTGGCAGAGTAGGAGGAGTTACAGGTAATGTGTGCAAAGCAGGAGGAGCTATAAGTAATGAGGGCAGAGTAGGAGGAGTTACAGATAATGTGGCAGAGTAGGAGGAGTTACAGGTAATGAGTGCAGAGTAGGAAGAGCTAAAGGCAATGAGTGCAGAGTAGGAGGGTTTACAGGTAATGAGTGCAGAGAAAGAGGAGCTGCAGGCAATGATTGCAGAATAGGAGGGGTTACTGGTAATGAGTGCAGAGTAGGAGGGGTTACAGGTAATGAGGGCAGAGTAGGAGGAGCTGCAGGCAATGAGTGCAGAGTAGGAGGAGCTGCAGGCAATGAGTGCAGAGTAGGAGGAGCTGCAGGCAATGAGTGCAGAGTAGGAGGGCTTACAGGCAATGAGTGCAGAGTAGGAGGAGCTGCAGGCAATGAGTGCAGAGTAGGAGGAGCTGCAGGCAATGAGTGCAGAGTAGGAGGAGCTGCAGGCAATGAGTGCAGAGTAGGAGGGCTTACAGGCAATGAGTGCAGCGTAGGAGGAGCTTCTTTGAAACTAAAACATCTGGCAGACAGAATTATTGTTGGTTGTTTGGTGACAAATATTTATTTCATACAAGAAAATGAATTAAATAAATAAAAATCAGACAAAGTTATTTTCTGGATTTTCCTGTCTCTCACAGGTGAAGTGACCTACAATAAAAATTACTGCCCTCTCTCTGTCGATGGGAAAACTCGGCAAAACTCGGCAGAATATCCGACCCTCATTGTATCCCCAGCCTCCCATATCCTGGGCCCCTGCTGTATCCCGCAGGTAGAGGGGCCCCTGCACACAGAGGGGTGCGGCCGGGGGCTGATAAATAGCTGCTCGGAGGAGGAGGCCCCCTGTCCTCTGCTTTATTATATAACCTGGAGGAAAAACTACCCCGGGACATGCGCCCACAACTTAAGGTTATGTTCACACCTTCAGTTTTTCAGATGCAGTTTTTGATGTCCAAATCAGGAGTGGAGCCTCTTAGTTATATGTTCTCACCTGTTCGGATCCAAACCTGCATCTGAAAAACTATACGTTTACTGCACACGATGGAAACGTGATCGCAGCAGGAGTCTGTGTGATGCATCTTGCTACGGAAAGCAAACGCGGCTTCAATGTGACAGCAAGCAGAGCTCTTGAAAAATGGTGGGAAATTAACCCACCTGCAGGCAATGAGCGCAAAGTAGGAGGGGGTTACAGGTAATGAGTGCAGAGTAGGAAGAGCTGCAGGCAATGTGTGCAGAGTAGGAGGGGTTACAGGCAATGAGTGCAGAGTAGGAGGGGTTACAGGCAATGAGGGCAGAGTAGGAGGAGCTGCAGGCAATGAGCGCAGAGTAGGAGGAGCTGCAGGCAATGAGCGCAGAGTAGGAGGGGTTAAAGGTAATTAGTGCAGAGTAGGAGGGGTTAAAGGTAATGAGTGCAGAGTAGGAGGAGCTGCAGGCAATGAGTGCAAAGTAGGAGGGGGTTACAGGTACTGAGGGCAGAGTAGGAGGAACTGCAGGCAATGAGCGCAAAGTAGGAGGGGGTTACAGGTAATGAGTGCAGAGTAGGAGGAGCTGCAGGCAATGAGTGCAAAGTAGGAGGGGGTTACAGGTAATGAGTGCAGAGTAGGAGGAGATGCAGGCAATGAGTGCATTGTAGGAGGGGTTACAGGCAATGAGTGCAGAGTAGGAGGAGCTGCAGGTAATGAGTGCAGAGTAGGAGGAGCTGCAGGTAATGAGCGCAGAGTAGGAGGAGCTGCAGGCAATGGGTGCAGAGTAGGAGGGGTTAAAGGTAATGAGTGCAGAGTAGGAGGAGCTGCAGGCAATGAGTGCAAAGTAGGAGGGGTTACAGGTAATGAGTGCTGAGTAGGAGGGGTTAAAAATGGATAAATGGTGGGAAATTAACCCACAAGGTTGAAGCCACTGCAAAGCTTCATGGCTGGAGATTTCCGGGGTCCACTATTGTGTCAGGTCCTGTTTGCCCCCTAAGACAACAGCCCCCGCCCCCCCTATTCCACTTCCTAATGTTGTGTTGTCTGAATTTGGCGCCAACTTACACGGACCCCAGGTGTTATCTCTATGACTGCGACACCCGGGGAGGTGCTATAATAAATATCTTATCTCTCACACTTTATGGCCAGTGACTAATAGGCGCAGCGGATGTGTGACGTCAGCGGGACACCCGGGGGCGCTACATACGTCTCTTAATGTGAGAAAGGTGGGGGACATCCAATATGGCCACTCCTATGGCTCCTGCACGGGTGGCCACCCAGCTTTACCTGACTCCCGAGTGTCACATCTGCCTTATCTTTTCTATATTGCTACAGAGTCAAGCTAATTTACCATTCAGGACCCAGGAAAGCTGGGTGGCTAGTGCAGTTACAGATCCGCTGACTCATGTGCTGCAACATCGGGGAGACTCCAATAATGGGGGGAAAAACACACCAGACCCTAAAGAGCAATTCAGGGGTTTCACAGACGCCCTAGGAAAATATGGACCCTCTGAAAGCCCCCCATAATAAATACAAACCTACAGGGGCGAGGGACGGACTGAATCAGACAAAGCAAAGAAAAAATGTCAAAAATAGAAATCCTTGTCCTGGGCGTCATGGTGCAGGTGACGCTGGTGGCGGCGCAGGGACACGGGCTGCTTATCCTGGGCTGGGGGTCAGGAGTCTGCGGTGACTCACATCTGGGGGTGGATAACAAGATACAGGGACCTGCGTCATATACAGGGGAGACATGGGGAGAGCTGAGGCTGTGACGCCCCCTGCTGCTCTCACAGGAGAATGACATACAGCAAAGTCCCAATATTAGTATATTATATTAGTACTTACAGCAGAACAACCCTCCACCAATCACATCTGCTGCAGAGTTCCCTGCAGTAAAGGAAAGAGTTAAACAGCGCAGCAATGGTGCACGAGGATGCCGTCCATGCATCTGTCCCCGGGACTGGCTGCGGAGGTGATGGATGGTCGCCCCATGCCAAGGCTCTGTGACTTATCCCTGGGCTGCCAGAATCCCCCGGGGCACATAGCATTGTATCTGCCCCTTGATATGAGGTAAAGAGGGAAGCAGGAACCTTATGGCCGAATATAATCCACCAAGATCTCCAGGAGGGACGTCACCTAAGGAAAGTGTGGGGGGAAATCCAGTGACCAACTAATGTGCAAAGTGATATAAAAGAGAAGGAAATATGTGGTGGAAACAGGAGGGGGAGAGGAGGCGGGTGCAGAGGAGGCGGGTGCAGAGGAGGCAGGTGCAGGTAACGCGGGTGCAGAGGAGGCGGGTGCAGGGGATGCAGGTGCAGGGAATGCGGGTGCAGGGGATGCAGGTGCAGAGGAGGCGGGTGCAGGGGATGCAGGTGCAGGAAATGCGGGTGCAGGGGATGCAGGTGCAGAGGAGGCGGGTGCAGGGGATGCGGGTGCAGAGAATGCGGGTGCAGAGGAGGCGGGTGCAGGGAATGCAGGTACAGAGGATGGGGGCGTAGGGAATGCAGGTGTAGAGGAGGTGGGTGCAGGGAATGCCGTTGAGGAGGATGTGGGTGCAGGGAATGTGGGTGCAGAGGATGCGGTGCAGGGAATGCAGGTGCAGGGAATGCGGGTGCAGAGGATGCGGGTGCAGGGAATGTGGGTGCAGAGGATGTGGGTGCAGGGAATGCGGGTGCAGAGGATGCAGGTGCAGAGGATGCAGGTGTAGAGGAGGCGGGTGCAGGGAATGCCGTTGAGGAGGATGTGGGTGCAGGGAATGTGGGTGCAGAGGAGGCGGGTGCACCCGGACACAGCGTCAGGGGCCAGTAGTCAGATCAGCACCCATCAGGGGATAACAATCCAACTATCCCTTTAAGGTGCACCTCCGCCATATGACAGCATAGCCCAAAGGCCGAGCTATGACACAGGGGTCTGCACCCCACTAGTCCGGGGGGTTTCCAATGCTCTAGTAGATTCGGTAAATTGTCTGGTTGTTGCCCGCAGTCACGTGAATCCGGTCTGAGGCGTTTTCTTGTAATTTTGGAATTGTCATTCCAATAATAAAATTTTGTTAAATAAAAAAAAAGAAGAGTTTCACTTTACTGCTTTGTGAAAGCTCAAAGGGAAAAGTCATGGGATTGAGGGTCCCACAAACACTTCACCTGAGCAGCTTTCTGTGACTTTTCACGTCAAGTTTAGTGGTTGCAGGCAGTTATATATATGGGAAACTGGATGTGAATGTGCAGCTTAAGTCTGTAGCGCCTGTATCTCTGGTTCTGGTGTGATCTGAAAGACGAAATCTTCATCTTTAACATGACACCAGCAGCAGGTTTCTAGGTGCCATAGAACAGAAGGGTTTGAAGTGACACGACTCCTGCAGCCACTAAACTTGACTCATCTCATGTGAAAAATGAGGGCAGAAGAGTCAGATTTATCAGAGTTTGGGAGAGAGTTGTTTTTTTATATGTAAACAGATGAGATTTCACAGAGAATAGATTTTAGAATTCTTTACCTGGGAGGACTGGGGGTTTCATGGGTTCCCCCCTCATTGTGGAGTCTGTGAGGGACCCCCGCACTTTATCACCAGGGTCGCACAGTGTAGTAGCACATGAGGAGTTTCCATAGCAGCAGCCACTGGGCGGTTTGTTGTGGACTCCATTTCCCACAATCCCCGGCAGCAGCCGCCGTGCAGGGGGCTGATGGGAGCTGTAGCCCGCCGCCTCCCGCTAGGGGCCGCAGTACCCGGGGCTGCCTGCAGGTGGCGCTCCGGCCCGCGCTCGCCAGATGACACTTCCGCTTCCGGTGAGGCGGCTGCCGCTGCGATTCCCGGTGTATTCCGGAGCCCCCAGAGCGCCCCCTGCCGCCGGCCCCGGAGCCTCCGCCATGCTGTCCTTGCTGTCCCGGCTGCTGGACTGGTTCCGCTCTCTGTTCTGGAAGGAGGAGATGGAGCTGACGCTGGTCGGGCTGCAGCACTCCGGGAAGACCACCTTTGTCAATGTCATCGCGGTGAGAGGGGAGGGGGAGGCCCTGCGGTGCACTACAACCCCCATCATACAGTGCAGTACTACAAGCCTCATCATACAGTGCACTACAAGCCCCATCATACAGTGCAGTACTACAAGCCCCATCATGCGGTGCACTACTACAAGCCCCATCATGCGGTGCACTACTACAAGCCCCATCATACAGTGCACTACTACAAGCCCCATCATACAGTGCAGTACTACAAGCCCCATCATACAGTGCAGTACTACAAGCCCCATCATACAGTGCACTACTACAAGCCCCATCATACAGTGCAGTACTACAAGCCCCATCATACAGTGCAGTACTACAAGCCCCATCATACAGTGCAGTACTACAAGCCCCATCATACAGTGCAGTACTACAAGCCCCATCATACAGTGCAGTACTACAAGCCCCATCATGCAGTGCACTACTACAAGCCCCATCATACAGTGCACTACTACAAGCCCCATCATACAGTGCAGTACTACAAGCCCCATCATACAGTGCACTACTACAAGCCCCATCATACAGTGCACTACTACAAGCCCCATCATACAGTGCAGTACTACAAGCCCCATCATACAGTGCAGTACTACAAGCCCCATCATACAGTGCAGTACTACAAGCCCCATCATACAGTGCAGTACTACAAGCCCCATCATGCAGTGCACTACTACAAGCCCCATCATGCAGTGCACTACTACAAGCCCCATCATACAGTGCACTACTACAAGCCCCATCATACAGTGCACTACTACAAGCCCCATCATACAGTGCACTACTACAAGCCCCATCATACAGTGCACTACTACAAGCCCCATCATACAGTGCACTACTACAAGCCCCATCATACAGTGCACTACTACAAGCCCCATCATACAGTGCACTACTACAAGCCCCATCATACAGTGCAGGACTACAAGCCCCATCATACAGTGCACTACTACAAGCCCCATCATACAGTGCAGTACTACAAGCCCCATCATACAGTGCACTACTACAAGCCCCATCATACAGTGCACTACTACAAGCCCCATCATGCAGTGCAGTACTACAAGCCCCTTCATGCAGTGCACTACTACAAGCCCCTTCATGCAGTGCACTACTACAAGCCCCATCATGCAGTGCAGTACTACAAGCCCCATCATGCAGTGCACTACTACAAGCCCCATCATGCAGTGCACTACTACAAGCCCCATCATACAGTGCACTACTACAAGCTCCATCATACAGTGCACTACTACAAGCCCCATCATACAGTGCACTACTACAAGCCCCATCATACAGTGCACTACTACAAGCCCCATCATACAGTGCAGTACTACAAGCCCCATCATACAGTGCAGTACTACAAGCCCCATCATACAGTGCAGTACTACAAGCCCCATCATGCAGTGCAGTACTACAAGCCCCATCATGCAGTGCACTACTACAAGCCCCATCATACAGTGCACTACTACAAGCCCCATCATACAGTGCACTACTACAAGCCCCATCATACAGTGCACTACTACAAGCCCCATCATACAGTGCACTACTACAAGCCCCATCATACAGTGCACTACTACAAGCCCCATCATACAGTGCACTACTACAAGCCCCATCATACAGTGCAGTACTACAAGCCCCATCATACAGTGCAGTACTACAAGCCCCATCATACAGTGCACTACTACAAGCCCCATCATACAGTGCACTACTACAAGCCCCATCATACAGTGCACTACTACAAGCCCCATCATACAGTGCACTACTACAAGCCCCATCATACAGTGCACTACTACAAGCCCCATCATACAGTGCACTACTACAAGCCCCATCATACAGTGCACTACTACAAGCCCCATCATACAGTGCACTACTACAAGCCCCATCATACAGTGCACTACTACAAGCCCCATCATACAGTGCACTACTACAAGCCCCATCATACAGTGCACTACTACAAGCCCCATCATACAGTGCACTACTACAAGCCCCATCATACAGTGCACTACTACAAGCCCCATCATACAGTGCACTACTACAAGCCCCATCATACAGTGCACTACTACAAGCCCCATCATACAGTGCACTACTACAAGCCCCATCATACAGTGCACTACTACAAGCCCCATCATACAGTGTAGTGTCTGGCACAGTGCGTGCGGCGCAGTGACTGTGGGACGGTGTTTCTGGGGCGCAGTGTCGCACGGCGGGTGTGTGCGTGCGGTGTAGTGTCTGGCGCAGCGGGTGTGTGCGTGCGGTGTAGTGTCTGGCGCAGCGGGTGTGTGCGTGCGGTGTAGTGTCTGGGGCAGCGGGTGCGTGCGGTGTAGTGTCTGGGGCAGCGGGTGCGTGCGGTGTAGTGTCTGGGGCAGCGGGTGCGTGCGGTGTAGTGTCTGGGGCAGCGGCTGCGCTCGCGGTGTAGTGTCTGGGGCAGCGGCTGCGCTCGCGGTGTAGTGTCTGGGGCAGCGGCTGCGCTCGCGGTGTAGTGTCTGGGGCAGCGGCTGCGCTCGCGGTGTAGTGTCTGGGGCAGCGGCTGCGCTCGCGGTGTAGTGTCTGGCGCAGCGGCTGCGCTCGCGGTGTAGTGTCTGGGGCAGCGGGTGTGCGCGGTGTAGTGTCTGGGGCAGCGGGTGTGCGCGGTGTAGCGTTTGGGGTGTAGTGTTATCACACTAATGGCTCTCCTTGCGTCTTCCTCCAGTCAGGTCAGTTCAGTGAGGACATGATCCCGACCGTCGGATTCAACATGAGGAAAGTGACAAAAGGAAACGTCACCATCAAGGTGAGAATAAAGATGTGACGTCCATGTCCACTGCTTGTTGTCACTGAGTGAAACCATCACCGGATTGTTACAGATGACCTAGAGCTCAGTGACCGCACTCCAGACGGATACACCATATATGTAACCAGCGCTGATACATTGTAACAAACTATCACGGCTGGAGCAAGGACTTTACCGTCTAGACTGCATGAAATTGTAGCAAACCTTCTATTGTGAGATGATTTGGTCTATTCTACTTGTAATAATAAGATGGTAACTGGGTCTATTTCTTCTCTTTTCAGATCTGGGATATTGGGGGGCAGTCTCGATTTCGCAGCATGTGGGAGCGCTACTGTCGGGGTGTCAATGCCATTGTGTAAGTCCTATCATCTGTGTGTTATTGGGCAGCACCCGGGACCGGTCCATAGAGTCCCTGAATATGTGGGCACCTGTATGGCTAGTCACATCGCTGGGGGTCAGCTGTGGGTAACCCCAGTAATGTGAAGAACCGCCCCTTACATTGTATCTGCTGTAACCTTCTTCCTCCGCAGTTACATGGTGGACGCAGCAGACGGTGAGAAGATAGAAGCGTCACGTAACGAGCTGCACAACCTCCTGGACAAGCCGCAGTTACAGGGTATACCGGTGCGTGCACATCGTGCCATGCCTGCAATTGTTACAAACCCTCAGCTGTCCAATATCTTAGTTCTGCACTCATCAATAAGATGGTGTAGTAAGTGCAATAAGTGTCCTGTACGTTTTAGGCAGAAAGCATGTATAACGCATTGACTGCAGTGATGGGGGGTGGGGGGGGCTATAAATCCGCCCCCTTAGGAAAGAGTCTATGGATTAGGTCCAGCAAGCACCCCCAGTGCTGACAGTGAGTATAGTTATCTGTACCGACACCACTGACCCAATGTTCTCTATTCACAGGTTCTGGTTCTTGGGAATAAGAGAGACCTCCCGAGTGCACTGGACGAGCGGCAGCTGATCGAGAAAATGTAATTATTGTATTTCACCAAAGGCTTGTGATGGCTGATAACAGAGAGTAATAGATTGTATCCCCCCTGTACAGTCTCCTCTCCCCGGGATGTAATGGCTGATAACAGAGAGTAATAGATTGTATCCCCCCCTGTACAGTCTCCTCTCCCCGGGGTGTGATGGCTGATAACAGAGAGTAATAGATTGTATCCCCCCTGTACAGTCTCCTCTCCCCGGGATGTAATGGCTGATAACAGAGAGTAATAGATTGTATCCCCCCCTGTACAGTCTCCTCTCCCCGGGATGTAATGGCTGATAACAGAGAGTAATAGATTGTATCCCCCCTGTACAGTCTCCTCTCCCCGGGATGTAATGGCTGATAACAGAGAGTAATAGATTGTATCCCCCCCTGTACAGTCTCCTCTCCCCGGGATGTAATGGCTGATAACAGAGAGTAATAGATTGTATCCCCCCCCTGTACAGTCTCCTCTCCCCGGGGTGTAATGGCTGATAACAGAGAGTAATAGATTGTATCCCCCCCCCCCCCTGTACAGTCTCCTCTCCCCGGGGTGTAATGGCTGATAACAGAGAGTAATAGATTGTATCCCCCCCTGTACAGTCTCCTCTCCCCGGGATGTAATGGCTGATAACAGAGAGTAATAGATTGTATCCCCCCCCTGTACAGTCTCCTCTCCCCGGGGTGTAATGGCTGATAACAGAGAGTAATAGATTGTATCCCCCCTGTACAGTCTCCTCTCCCCGGGGTGTAATGGCTGATAACAGAGAGTAATAGATTGTATCCCCCCTGTACAGTCTCCTCTCCCCGGGGTGTAATGGCTGATAACAGAGAGTAATAGATTGTATCCCCCCTGTACAGTCTCCTCTCCCCGGGGTGTAATGGCTGATAACAGAGAGTAATAGATTGTATCCCCCCCCTGTACAGTCTCCTCTCCCCGGGATGTAATGGCTGATAACAGAGAGTAATAAATTGTATCCCCCCCTGTACAGTCTCCTCTCCCCGGGATGTAATGGCTGATAACAGAGAGTAATAGATTGTATCCCCCCCCCTGTACAGTCTCCTCTCCCCGGGGTGTAATGGCTGATAACAGAGAGTAATAGATTGTATCCCCCCCTGTACAGTCTCCTCTCCCCGGGGTGTAATGGCTGATAACAGAGAGTAATAGATTGTATCCCCCTGTACAGTCTCCTCTCCCCGGGGTGTAATGGCTGATAACAGAGAGTAATAGAATGTATCCCCCCTGTACAGTCTCCTCTCCCCGGGGTGTAATGGCTGATAACAGATAGTAATAGATTGTATCCCCATGTACAGTCTCCTCTCCCCGGGATGAAATGGCTGATAACAGAGGGTAATAGATGATTTGTTGTAATGCAGTATGATTATGGCGCCACCTAGAGTCGGTCCCTGGTATGTGTTGGAGTCTTTGTGGCTCTGAGCCGGTTATAGTGTTGGATGATGATGGATTCCTCCTTGTTACAGGCACTTATCCATGATCCAGGACCGTGAAATCTGCTGCTATTCCATCTCCTGTAAAGAGAAGGATAACATAGGTAAGATGTGTGTGTGGGGCATAGGGTGTGGGCGCTGCCACCTCTCACCCCCTGCCCTCTCTCTCCTCAGATATCACCCTGCAGTGGCTGATCCAGCACTCCAAGTCACGCCGTAGCTAAGAGTCTTTGTACCCGCTGCCCTGCCCCAAGGACGTGCTCTCTATCTCCCTGCCCGGTGCCTGGGGGCGTCACACTGAGATGTGGAAGTTGTGGGCACCCAATGGTGCCCGTGCCGCTGCTCTCCACCCAGGGTCACGTGCTCATGCTCTGCCCGTCCTGGAATGACATTGCTGCACCCGCAGAGACTGTCTGTGACCCACACACCATCCTCGCCCACCAAGCTACCTGCCATCATGTTAGTTTTGGGTCCTTTGGGCTTTCTGCCTTGCCCCCTACACACAGATGTGCCTTCATGTCTGCTCTTTGCACCGTGCTTTATCTCGCTGCTGCTCTCCATTTATACTGGGAACCATCCAAACACTAGAAACCGTCCATGAGCGTGGAGATACGTGTGGATGGACTGCCTTCTTCAGATACAAAGATGCCAAAGCGGAATGGGGGCGCAGGGTGGAGCCTGTTGATGGATGCAGTCCCCTCGCTGTGCCCGTGGTTGCAGAGCAGCGCGCTACACTCACCCCTCAGTCCATACAACAATCAAGAGTTTGGGAGATAGAAGCTTTGAACTGTGGGAATTTCTTTCTGTCCTTCCACCTGGTAATGGCGAGGCGCTGCACCTCCCCTGATCAGCCCCGTCTTCCATTCCCTGCCCCTGTACTGCGACACTGTAGCTGCCGCCGCTATATGTGGAGCCCGCGCTTTAGAGCAATGCTGCTATTCACAGCTTTATTCCCCTGTGCCTGGAAGTAATGGATGATCTCCACAGAACCAGGAGGGTGCACGCAGCCCGAGCATGCAGCAGCCTATGGGTGGAGCTTAGTGAATGGTATCATTTGTGCTCTAGTCACACCCCAAGCTGCTGCATTCCCGTTACCTCTCGGGCTGCCTGACGGCTGCTTGTACCTTCAGCATCTCTAGAGGACACGGACCTCATATACATTACACAGGGAGATCAGTTTTGAGTGCAGCTCTGGATGTGATTGGAGCAGGAAACGTGATGTATCTCTGGCTCGGTTACAACATAACAATGCAAAGTATTTGTAAAATGACTCAACTCCGGCCACGTTTGCTAAACACTTTGTTCCTTCTGTACCTTCTAGGTCAACATTCTCAGGGCAGTAGTCACTGGAGCCGTCATTATAGAGACGGTGCAGATATGGGTCACGCTCGAGGAGTCAGAAGTAACATTGACCTGCATGTAGTAAAAGTGGCAGGAGGGCGCAAGCAAGTCAGTTTCCTTAGGAAGGGGCAACAATAATAATCACAACTGCTGTAAAGTTCTGTTCAGACTTGTTGCAGTAATTTTGGTGAAACTGGTGCATGTGAATTAACTGATTTACACCAAAATGTGATCACAGCTGGAGGGAAACTGTCATCAGGTTTTATCGTACAGACAGCGTTGGGTATTGGTAGAGCTGAGCAATGAGGAGGGGCTGCACAGAGCCCAGCAGTGTGAGGACACGCCCCCTGGAGAAGCTACAATCCGGGAATATAAATCCATAGTTCAGTATCCATAGATCTCCAGCTTCGGTTCTATCTTGTGCCTTATGTTCCTGAATCTGATGTGTCCTAATTTTAATCTTTTTATACAATGTTCCTTTAAGGGCACTTCCGATACTTTACAATGGAGCTGTTCCATCTCTCCCCCATTTTATCACTTTAGGGTTAGGCTCACACGGATCTAATATTAGTTACCCAGCCAGAAGCTGGCACACCCTACATTTTTTAAAGCTGGGGGTTTGTTGCAGTTGTATCCAGTCTTTTGAATAACGGACTGATACATTGTAGCAAACTATCAGGACAGGAGAGAATTCACAGTTTGTATCCAATTAGTTTCTCTCCTGTATGTGTCAGTCTTGTGTCTCTACAATGGATACATGAATATTCCGGAACCACTGACAGCAAGCGGTGAACAGCGCCCCCTGGACTTGGGCTCTCTGCTCTCCCTCCCTGGTTCTGTGGACATCGCCCGCTGCATGTGTCATCTTATATACAATGGCGCCCGCCCCCTAACGCCGCTGACACTGGGGGGGTTATAGGCAATTTTATTTGTACAGCACTTTTATTTCTAAATGGAAAAAGCTTTATGTGTTTTATTTATGGCGAAGATGATGCAAAATCTATGTTCAGCTGGGAGTCCGCACACTGGTAAGATATAGGTACAAATAAATATGGTAGAAAATACACGGAATGTTTTGTTATTATAGACGGAGATGTGAGTGATCAGTATAAGGAGGAAAAGATTGTATCCCCCCCCTGGGTGTAATGGCTGATAACAGAGAGTAATAGATTGTATCCCCCCCCCCCCCCCCTGTACAGTCTCCTCTCCCCGGGATGTAATGGCTGATAACAGAGAGTAATAGATTGTATCCCCCCTGTACAGTCTCCTCTCCCCGGGGTGTAATGGCTGATAACAGAGAGTAATAGATTGTATCCCCCCCTGTACAGTCTTCTCTCCCCGGGATGTAATGGCTGATAACAGAGAGTAATAGATTGTATCCCCCTGTACAGTCTCCTCACCCCGGGATGTAATGGCTGATAACAGAGAGTAATAGATTGTATCCCCCTGTACAGTCTCCTCTCCCCGGGGTGTAATGGCTGATAACAGAGAGTAATAGATTGTATCCCCCCTGTACAGTCTCCTCTCCCCAGTATGTAATGGCTGATAACAGAGAGTAATAGATTGTACCCCCCCCCCTGTACAGTCTCCTCTCCCCGGGGTGTAATGGCTGATAACAGAGAGTAATAGATTGTATCCCCCTGTACAGTCTCCTCTCCCCGGGATGTAATGGCTGATAACAGAGAGTAATAGATTGTATCCCCCCCTGTACAGTCTCCTCTCCCCGGGGTGTAATGGCTGATAACAGAGAGTAATAGATTGTATCCCCCCCCCCTGTACAGTCTCCTCTCCCCGGGATGTAATGGCTGATAACAGAGAGTAATAGATTGTATCCCCCTGTACAGTCTCCTCTCCCCGGGGTGTAATGGCTGATAACAGAGAGTAATAGATTGTATCCCCCCCCTGTACAGTCTCCTCTCCCCGGGATGTAATGGCTGATAACAGAGAGTAATAGATTGTATCCCCCTGTACAGTCTCCTCTCCCCGGGGTGTAATGGCTGATAACAGAGAGTAATAGATTGTATCCCCCCCCTGTACAGTCTCCTCTTCCCGGGATGTAATGGCTGATAACAGAGAGTAATAGATTGTATCCCCCCCCTGTACAGTCTCCTCTCCCCGGGGTGTAATGGCTGATAACAGAGAGTAATAGATTGTATCCCCCCTGTACAGTCTCCTCTCCCCGGGGTGTAATGGCTGATAACAGAGAGTAATAGATTGTATCCCCCCCCTGTACAGTCTCCTCTCCCCGGGATGTAATGGCTGATAACAGAGAGTAATAGATTGTATCCCCCTGTACAGTCTCCTCTCCCCGGGGTGTAATGGCTGATAACAGAGAGTAATATATTGTATCCCCCTGTACAGTCTCCTCTTCCCGGGATGTAATGGCTGATAACAGAGAGTAATAGATTGTATCCCCCCCCTGTACAGTCTCCTCTCCCCGGGGTGTAATGGCTGATAACAGAGAGTAATAGATGGTATCCCCCTGTACAGTCTCCTCTCCCCGGGATGTAATGGCTGATAACAGAGAGTAATAGATTGTATCCCCCCCTGTACAGTCTCCTCTCCCCGGGGTGTAATGGCTGATAACAGAGAGTAATAGATTGTATCCCCCCCTGTACAGTCTCCTCTCCCCGGGATGTAATGGCTGATAACAGAGAGTAATAGATTGTATCCCCCCTGTACAGTCTCCTCTCCCCGGGATGTAATGGCTGATAACAGAGAGTAATAGATTGTATCCCCCCTGTACAGTCTCCTCTCCCCGGGATGTAGTGGCTGATAACAGAGAGTAATAGATTGTATCCCCCCTGTACAGTCTCCTCTCCCCGGGATGTAATGGCTGATAACAGAGAGTAATAGATTGTATCCCCCTGTACAGTCTCCTCTCCCCGGGATGTAATGGCTGATAACAGAAAGTAATAGATTGTACCCCCCCTGTACAGTCTCCTCTCCCCGGGGTGTAATGGCTGATAACAGAGAGTAATAGATTGTATCCCCCCCCTGTACAGTCTCCTCTCCCCGGGATGTAATGGCTGATAACAGAGAGTAATAGATTGTATCCCCCCTGTACAGTCTCCTCTCCCCGGGATGTAATGGCTGATAACAGAGAGTAATAGATTGTATCCCTCTGTACAGTCTCCGCTCCCCCGAGGATGAAGCGAATGATAACAGAGAGTAATAGAATATTCGCTGTTATACGGTCACATCCTCTCTTATTCTATCTCTGTACTGGTTCTGGTGCCTGCGGTTAGTCCAGTGAGGCTCTGGGGTTTGGGATCTGGATGTCCAAACATTCATATTATCAGTTGTGGAGCCCCAACATCTGGCGCGATAGCAGGGGCTTCCGTCTCCATCGGATGTCTGTAACTATAGTGTCCGGTTCTGGCCACATGGAGCTATCCCTGGAGCTGCCATTGACAGAGCGCAGTGCGGCGGGGGCTTCCTGCTGCACGCATCACTCTCTGCGCCAGGAATCGCTGCCACGTAATGATGACATCATGCGGCTGCGCTTCCTACCACGTCCGACCCAACAACTACTGCACAGAGGGTCAAGGCGGAGGAAAGAAAAATCTAGCAGAGGTAAGTATTGAGAGTGACCTGTGGCTGCTCTGGCGGTACTGTTACTCTATTGGGTAATGTAATGGCATTATTACTATACTGGCTACTTGTGGGGGCACTGTTACTATATTGGCTACTGTGGGGGCACTGTTACTATATTGGCTACTGTGGGGGCACTGTTACTATATTGGCTATGGTGGGGGCACTGTTACTATACTGGCTATGGTGGGGGCACTGTTACTATATTGGCTCTGGTGGGGGCACTGTTACTATATTGGCTACTGTGGAGGTACTGTTACTATATTGGCTACTGTAGGGGAACTGTTATTATATTGGCTAGTGTGGAGGTACTGTTACTATATTGGCTACTGTGGGGGCACTGTTACTATATTGGCTATGGTGGGGGCACTGTTACTATATTGGCTATGGTGGGGGCACTGTTACTCTATTGGCTCTGGTGGGGGCACTGTTACTATATTGGCTAGTGTGGGGGCACTGTTACTATATTGGCTAGTGTGGAGGCACTGTTACTATATTGGCTCTGGTGGGGGCACTGTTACTATATTGGCTCTGGTGGGGGCACTGTTACTATATTGGCTCTGGTGGGGGCACTGTTACTATATTGGCTAGTGTGGGGGGCACTGTTACTATATTGGCTACTGTGGGGGCACTGTTACTCTATTGGCTCTGGTGGGGGCACTGTTACTCTATTGGCTCTGGTGGGGGCACTGTTACTATATTGGCTAGTGTGGGGGCACTGTTACTATATTGGCTAGTGTGGAGGCACTGTTACTAAATTGGCTACTGTGGGGGCACTGTTACTATATTGGCTACTGTGGGGGCACTGTTATTATATTGGCTCTGGTGGGGGCACTGTTACTATATTGGCTACTGTGGGGGCACTGTTATTATATTGGCTCTGGTGGGGGCACTGTTACTAAATTGGCTCTGGTGGGGGCACTGTTACTAAATTGGCTACTGTGGGGGCACTGTTACTATATTGGCTACTGTGGGGGCACTGTTATTATATTGGCTCTGGTGGGGGCACTGTTACTATATTGGCTCTGGTGGGGGCACTGTTACTATATTGGCTACTGTGGGGGCACTGTTATTATATTGGCTCTGGTGGGGGCACTGTTACTATATTGGCTAGTGTGGAGTCTCTGTTCTCTTATGAGGGGAGCTACATGGAGACATCCTATACTACAGCCCTGTATTTATGTAGTAAGATTGGCTTTGGTCTTGTATGCACGTAGAAAGATCCTTGGTTCTGGTACCGTATCTAAATAGTAATCTTATTTCTGTTACATATCTATACAGTAATCCTGGTTCTAGTGCTGTATCTATATAGTAATCCTGGTTCTAGTGCTGTATCTATGTAGTAATCCTGGTTCTAGTTCTGTATCTATGTAGTAATCCTGGTTCTAGTGCTGTATCTATGTAGTAATCATGGTTCTAGTGCTGTATCTATGTAGTAATCCTGGTTCCGGTGCTGTATCTATGTAGTAATCCTGGTTCCGGTGCTGTATCTATGTAGTAATCCTGGTTCTAGTGCTGTATCTATGTAGTAATCCTGGTTCCGGTGCTGTATCTATGTAGTAATCCTGGTTCCGGTGCTGTATCTATATAATAATATTGGTTCTAGTTCTGTATCTATGTAGTAATCCTGGTTCTAGTGCTGTATCTATGTAGTAATCCTGGTTCTGTATCTATGTAGTAATCCTGGTTCTAGTGCTGTATCTATGTAGTAATCCTGGTTCTGGTGCTGTATCTACATAGTAATCTTTGTTCTATTGCTGTATCTTTGTGGTTAGATTGGTTCTTGTACTGTTAGTTTGTTTCCAGCAAGTTTTGTTATATTACATGGTTGATGTGACGTTTGGTGCGTACATGATTGTAGAACATTGTGGAGACCTCTTATAGGCTGTGTGAGGGCGGTTATCACTACAATCTCCCGACCCCTGTAACACGGGTAATATTATGGTTGGCCCCTGTAACGCGGGTAATATTATGGTTGGCCCCTGTAACGCGGGTAATATTATGGTTGGCCCCTGTAACGCGGGTAATATTATGGTTGGCCCCTGTAACGCGGGTAATATTATGGTTGGCCCCTGTAACGCGGGTAATATTATGGTTGGCCCCTGTAACGCGGGTAATATTATGGTTGGCCCCTGTAACGCGGGTAATATTAGGGTTGGCCCCTGTAACGCGGGTAATATTAGGGTTGGCCCCTGTAACGCGGGTAATATTATGGTTGGCCCCTTTAACGCGGGTAATATTAGGGTTGGCCCCTGTAACGCGGGTAATATTAGGGTTGGCCCCTGTAACGCGGGTAATATTAGGGTTGGCCCCTGTAACGCGGGTAATATTAGGGTTGGCCCCTGTAACGCGGGTAATATTATGGTTGGCCCCTGTAACACGGGTAATATTATGGTTGGCCCCTGTAACGCGGGTAATATTATGGTTGGCCCCTGTAACGTGGGTAATATTAGGGTTGGCCCCTGTAACGCGGGTAATATTATGGTTGGCCCCTTTAACGCGGGTAATATTAGGGTTGGCCCCTGTAACGCGGGTAATATTATGGTTGGCCCCTGTAACGCGGGTAATATTAGGGTTGGCCCCTGTAACGCGGGTAATGTTAGGGTTGGCCCCTGTAACGGGGGTAATATTAGGGTTGGCCCCTGTAACGCGGGTAATATTAGGGTTGGCCCCTGTAACGCGGGTAATATTAGGGTTGGCCCCTGTAACGCGGGTAATATTAGGGTTGGCCCCTGTAACGCGGGTAATATTAGGGTTGGCCCCTGTAACGCGGGTAATATTAGGGTTGGCCCCTGTAACGCGGGTAATATTAGGGTTGGCCCCTGTAACGCGGGTAATATTAGGGTTGGCCCCTGTAACGCGGGTAATATTAGGGTTGGCCCCTGTAACGCGGGTAATATTAGGGTTGGCCCCTGTAACGCGGGTAATATTAGGGTTGGCCCCTGTAACGCGGGTAATATTAGGGTTGGCCCCTGTAACGCGGGTAATATTAGGGTTGGCCCCTGTAACGCGGGTAATATTAGGGTTGGCCCCTGTAACGCGGGTAATATTAGGGTTGGCCCCTGTAACGCGGGTAATATTAGGGTTGGCCCCTGTAACGCGGGTAATATTATGGTTGGCCCCTGTAACGCGGGTTATATTATGGTTGGCCCCTGTAACGCGGGTTATATTATGGTTGGCCCCTGTAACACGGGTAATATTAGGGTTGGCACTTTGGCATCTCAGTGTAACGCTGAAAATCGTATAACATAAAAGTGGCCATGTCGCCCATGTCAACCAATCATAGCTCAGTTAACATTCTACCAAAACAGGTTCATAAATGAAAGCTGTGCTGTGACTGGAGCTTCTCCTCGTCCAATCACGTGGGGTGGGAAGATGTAAACAAACCGTAGGGGCGTAGCCTCCCTCCTGTTTCCGGAAGCGTCTCTATGGACACGTGACGTCCCTGGAGCAGTCTGTCTGATGTGCTGGTTCCTGACTGGACGCCCAGGAGGCCACGTGAAGGGATTGGTCCAGTCAGCTAGCAGAGAAGCCGTGGGCGTGTCATGTCCGGGTCCGCGGCCTATCAGGCGGCGGGGCGGGGCGTGTCCCGGAAGTGTCGGGCCAGGGATGCGCTGGTGGTCGGCGGTGCTGGGGCTGCTCGTGCTCCGGCTCGGGCTGCACGCTCTGCGGGGCTTCATCTCTCCGCGGACGGCGCGGGCAGCGAGGTCGGGACGGGCGGGGCCGGTGTGCCGCACGTCGTACGGCCGCTTCCACCTCGGGGACGAGTATGGGCGCCGGTACAGCTCCTTCCCGGCCGGGCTCCGCCGCCAGATGCGGGAGATGGCGCGGGGGATGTTCTCCTTCGGCTACGACAGTTACATGAGATTCGCCTTCCCGGAGGACGAGCTCAACCCCATCCTGTGCCGGGGCCGCGGGCCGGACACCGGGAACCCGTGAGTAACCGAGGGGAGAGGCCCGGGGGGTGCAGAACAGTACAGATATATACACGTCATACATGTACAACCGCCATACTGTGCACCAATACATATATACACCCGCCATACTGTGCATTAACATATATACACCCGCCATACTGTGCACCAATACATATATACACCCGCCATACTGTGCACCAATACATATATACACCCGCCATACTGTGCACCAATACATATATACACCCGCCATACTGAGCACCAATACATATATACACCTACCATACTGTGCACCAATACATATACACCTGCCATACTGTGCACCAATATATATACACCCGCCATACTGTGCAACAATACGTATATACACCCGCCATACTGTGCAACAATACGTATATACACCCGCCATACTGTGCACCAATACATATATACACCCGCCATACTGTGCACCAATACATATATACACCTGCCATATTGTGCACCAATACATATATACACCCGCCATACTGTGCACCAATACATATACACCCGCCATACTGTGCACCAATGCATATATACACCCGCCATACTGTGCACCAATGCATATATACACCCGCCATACTGTGCACCAATGCATATATACACCCGCCATACTGTGCTACAATGCATATATACACCCGCCATACTGTGCACCAATGCATATATACACCCGCCATACTGTGCACCAATGCATATATACACCCGCCATACTGTGCACCAATGCATATATACACCCGCCATACTGTGCACCAATGCATATATACACCCGCCATACTGTGCACCAATGCATATATACACCCGCCATACTGTGCACCAATGCATATATACACCCGCCATACTGTGCACCAATACATATATACACCCGCCATACTGTGCACCAATACATATATACACCCGCCATACTGTGCACCAATACATATATACACCCGCCATACTGTGCACCAATACATATATACACCCGCCATACTGTGCACCAATACATATATACACCCGCCTTACTGTGCACCAATACATATATACACCCGCCATACTGTGCACCAATACATATATACACCCGCCATACTGTGCACCAATACATATATACACCCGCCATACTGTGCACCAATACATATATACACCCGCCATACTGTGCACCAATACATATATACACCCGCCATACTGTGCACCAATACATATACACACCCGCCATACTGTGCACCAATACATATATACACCCGCCATACTGTGCACCAATACATATACACACCCGCCATACTGTGCACCAATACATATACACACCCGCCATACTGTGCACCAATACATATATACACCCGCCATACTGTGCACCGATCCTTCATGCTGTATACACTTCTATATATTCTCCATATGGTGCTCGGATCCCCATCCACTTGCAGATCTTCCATATGGTGCTGGTTGTCTTCATACTGTTAGTCCCCTATATACAGTTTGTGTCAGTTGGCACCATATGGCCGCCCTCTGCCCTCCGCAGACATCGCCCCCTAATGGCAGTGATTGGACACAACACACAGATAAGTTATTTAGGGGGAGATTTTCTGCAGAGGTAAAACTGTTGTAGTTGCTCGTGGAGACCAATCAGAGCTCAGCTGTCATTTAATAAACTGCTGTGGGAAAATGAAAGCTGAACTCTGATTGGTTGCTATCATGCTGGTATGCAGGTCAGTGCATTACCTGGGGTCAGGTCAGTACACATGATTGGGTGTTGTGGCCCCGCCCTCTATGGGGGTCTCTCGGCCTTCGGGGCCCCCGTTAATCCCTTTGACTGTGTTGTTTCAGTTCAAATCTTAACATCAATGATGTCCTTGGGAACTATTCTCTCACCCTGATCGATGCCCTGGACACCCTGGCGGTGAGTTACCCTCTTCCTCCCCGTTATCACTGGATACGTGTCCTCTACTCCGCTCACATCCAGAGCTGCTGCAAACAATGCTCTGTAATCCGTCCCATACCTATACAGCATAGCCAGAGGCTGCCTGTCCTTCCTGGGCCAGCAGGGGGCAGCAGAGATGTAGTCTGGGCTCCTGGTAAGATGCTGGTGATTGCAGCTTTGGATGTGAATGGAGTTGAAGCGGATAAAGTAAAGAATGTGCAGGATATCCCAGATTCTACAGAACTCCCCACATTATCGGGGGGCACCCGGAGCGGTAGCCCTCAACTTCCTGGGGCTGGGGGGTCCATTACTTGTTAACCCTTGTGATTCTGTTCCCAGGTCATGGGTAACACCAGCGAGTTCCAGAGAGCCGTGCGCCTGGTCATCGACACCGTGACCTTCGACAAGGACTCCACCGTGCAGGTGTTTGAGGCAAACATAAGGTGAGTCCCTTAAAGGGGATGATTACACGGCTCCTCCGCCTCTAGGTGCTGGGATCTGCTACGACTCTACAGAACAGCAGCTCTGGCTGTGACTGGAGCAACTTTTCCCTGATTACTCCAGTCACAGCCGGAGCTGCTGTCAGAATGACCCTTGTTGTGTTACTCCTCATACTCCGGTAGTAACACCAGTCTGGAGCACATTCTGAACGCAGCTCTGGATGTGAATGGAGTATAAGACTTCAGTGTTGAGCATTGGGGAATCACTTGGTTGTCTGTGTCCCCCGTGCAGGATTTTGGGGAGCCTCCTGTCGGCACACATCATCCTGACGGACAGTAAGCAGCCGTTCGGTAACATGACGATCAGCGGTTACGACAATGAACTTCTGCACATGGCGCATGACCTCGCCGTGCGCCTCCTTCCAGCCTTCGAAAACACCAGGACGGGAATGCCTTACCCCAGGGTGCGTGACGGGGGCGCTATCAGTGTAACGAACCCTCAGCTGTGTACACACAGATCCCTCCCAGCCTAACCTTATCCTCTTGTGTCCAGGTGAACCTACAGAAGGGGGTCCCACCCCACAGCCTGAACGAGACCTGCACAGCGGGGGCCGGCTCCCTCCTGGTGGAGTTTGGGATCCTCAGCCGCCTCCTTGGAGATTCTACCTTTGAGTGGGTGGCGCGGCGCGCTGTACGGGCGCTATGGAGCCTCCGCAACAATAACACGGGCCTTCTGGGTAAGGGACACTTATGTATCTCCCCCCCCTCATCCCTACAGTCAGTGACAGCGGCAGGGTCACTATTCCTTCTTCTCCAGCCCTGGCAGCCATGATGTCTCTTCTCTTGTCTTATACGTCCTCCTCTCTTGCAGGGAATGTGGTGGATATCCAGACCGGCCATTGGGTGGGGAAGCAGAGCGGGCTGGGGGCCGGCCTGGACTCCTTCTTTGAGTATCTCCTGAAGTCTTACATCCTGTTTGGGGAGGAAGAAGATCTGCACATGTTTAATGAGGCCTATAGAAGTATCCAGAACCACCTAAGGAGGGGGTATGCACTGGGGGGGGGGAGGAGGGGGTATGCACTGGGGGGGGGGAGGAGGGGGTATGCACTGGGGGGGGGGAGGAGGGGGTATGCACTGGGGGGGGGGAGGAGGGGGTATGCACTGGGGGGGGGAGGAGGGGGTATGCACTGGGGGGGGGGAGGAGGGGGTATGCACTGGAGGGGGAGGAGGGGGTATGCATGCAGGATGGGGGGGGGATATGCACGCAGGATGGGGGGGGGTATGCACGCAGGATGGGGGGGTTACGCACTCAGGATGGGGGGGGTACGCACGCAGGATGGGGGGGTACGCACGCAGGATTGGGGGGGGGGTACGCACGCAGGATTGGGGGGGGCGCACGCAGGATTGGAGGGGGGGCACGCGGGAAGGGGGATGGGGGGGTACGCACGCAGGATTGGGGGGACGCACGCAGGATTGGGGGGGTACGCACGCAGGATTGGAGGGGGGGGATGTGTGCATGCGGGATGGGGGGGGCGGCGCTATGTACGCAGGAAGAAGGGGGTATGCATGCTTTAAGGGGGGGTTTGAATAATGACTGATGCTGTGACTTCTCCCCAGGCGGGAATCGTGCAATGAAGGTGAGGGGGATCCTCCGCTCTACGTCAATGTGAATATGTTCAATGGGCAGATCATGAACACGTGGATAGACTCTCTCCAGGCTTTCTTCCCCGGCCTCCAGGTAGCGGAGCTCTTGGTGTTATTGTGAGTGTAAGCTCTTCAGCACAGCTCTGTATTGTACGGCTTGTTTATTCCTTGCAGGTTCTGAAAGGTGACATAGAGGACGCCATCTGCCTCCATGCCTTTTACTATGCAATATGGAAGCGATACGGAGCCCTCCCCGAGAGGTACAACTGGCAGCTGCAGGCCCCCGATGTCTCCTTCTACCCACTCAGGCCAGAACTAGTGGAGTCCACCTACCTGCTGTACCAGGTGATACCTCCCTGCACCACCACTAGGGGGAGATCACTACATACACATTATACACCACCACTAGGGGGAGATCACTACATACACATTATACACCACCACTAGGGGGAGATCACTACATGCAGATTATACACCACCACTAGGGGGAGATCACTACATACACATTATACACCACCACTAGGGGGAGCTCACCATGATTTGGGTACTGTGGATTATATGATGACCGCCCCTTCTGCACTTTGTAGGCCACTAAGAACCCCTTTTACCTCCATGTTGGGATGGATATTCTGCTGAGCTTGGAGAAACATGCCAAGGCTGAGTAAGTGTTGTAGGATCACACTGTTGCTTGGCATTTGCCTTTTTGGTTTGTTAATCCTCTGTTGACTTCTCACAGGTGCGGTTATGCTACATTGCATCATGTGGTGGACAAGTCACAGGAGGATCGCATGGAGAGTTTCTTCTTGAGTGAAACCTGCAAATATTTATTCCTGGTAAGCAGGGGCCGGCTCATGCGGGGGGTCATGCTGACGGTCAGGATGGGGGTGCTGACCCTGTGCACGTGCTGTGGTCAGGATGGGGGGGGGCTGACCCTGTGCACGTGCTGCGGTCTCCCACCAGCAGCTGTCACCACCTTGTATTTCCTCTCTTTTCAGCTGTTTGATGACGAGAATCCGGTGCACGCAACGGGCAGTAAATATCTCTTCACCACCGAGGGGCATCTCATCCCCCTGGACCCCCGCTTCAGGAACACAGCCTGGAAAGACATCTTCAACCCCAAGGAAAAAGCACAAAGCAGCTCCGAAAAACTGTCCCAGACTAAGCTGCGCACCGCCAACTCCAGCACCAACGTGAGTGGTGGCCCCTGAGGTGGGAGGGGGTGGCCATATATGCTGCTTCCCCTCACAATTTAGGGAATTGTTGGGTCTTCCCTTACATTGGGCAGAGCAGGGTTAATGGGAGTCCTTCACCCTCATTAAGGGGAGGCCAGAGGGTGCGGCTGTGTTCACACTTTGCGTATCTATTGCGTTTTGGAACACAACATCTGGTGCTCACGGCTGATTCCTGGGTGTGATTTGGTGATTCAAAACGTAATTGCAGTGCAAGGTGTGAACGCAGCCTGAAGGTTATGATACAGACGACCACGGAGCATGGAGCGGTCCTACCGTGTAGAGCATCCGCCTCCTAAAGCCTCCACAGAGCAGCATAAGCTTATCTAAGGGATGTTCCAGGGATATATCGGATCGCTCAGCCATAGCAGGGTTGCCTTTCAGATTCAGAGGGTCCAACATCTGCTGCTCCAATCCATCAGCTGTCTGACGCAGTCACTACGTTGTACTGATCACCACTGACGCAGCCTGTGAGGTCACGTCTGTCACATGGCCTGTCTGCAGTGATCACCACTGACCACAGCCTGTGATATCACGTCTGACACGTGGCCTGTCTGCAGTGATGACCACTGATGTAGCCTGTGATTTCACGTCGGACACGTGGCCTGTCTGCAGTGATCACCACTGAAGCGGCCTGTGATGTCACGTCGGACACGTGGCCTGTCTGCAGTGATCACCACTGAAGCGGCCTGTGATGTCACGTCGGACACGTGGCCTGTCTGCAGTGATCACCACTGAAGCGGCCTGTGATGTCACGTCGGACACGTGGCCTGTCTGCAGTGAATGCTTATCAGCTGCACTACCAAGCACAGCCACTATACAATGTATGTCGCTGTGCTTGAACAGTGAATGGTAACACTGCAGTCCAATCTGTTGGGGAGAAACATAGCATTAGTATTTATTGGAGCAGGAAGCAGTGCTGCAGGGTAAAGCATGGCGGTGGCCTCGTCTATGTAGTACCCCAGACTCCTAGCGTGTAGCTGTGTTGTAGTGCAGAGCTGCAGGGTAAAGCATGGCGGGGGCCTAGTCTATGTAGTACCCCAGACTCCTAGCGTGTAGCTGTGTTGTAGAGCAGAGCTGCAGGGTAAAGCATGGTGGTATCCTAGCGTGTAGCTGTGTTGTAGAGCAGAGCTGCAGTTTCTGTAGTGTAAAGCATGGTGCAGCGGTGTGACGCCCCTTCTCTCTGCCCCACAGTGTTACCGGGTGCCTGCAGAGCGTCGCTACTCCTTACCCCTGAAGAGCGTCTACATGCGGCAGATCGATCAGATGGTCGGCCTTCTATAGCGTCTGAAGGTCCTGGAGATGCATCGAGAGCTTCCAGCATGCGCAGGGGGAGATCCTGCCCCCCGGGGGGCTTCTCGGAGGCAGCGCATGATCCTCAGGGACTGTGAGAACTTCACATTGTCTTCCAAAGCTGCTAAAATCTCTGAACTTTCATCCAAGGTCATGGAGTTATGTCACATGTCACATGATGGGTGGAGTCCCCCTTTAACTCCTGAAATGCTCTTTCCACTGAGAGAAGTTCTGCAACTTTTCCTTTTTTTTTTTTTCCCCCACATTTTTTAGGATCTCTGCTTGCTGTCACTAAAGGACATGTTCTTGTTTACATTCAAGCCTCCTTCCCAGAGCTGACGGTTTGTTCCAGTTGTAGATTTCCTGCGCTGATACATTGTATCAAAATTGAGTGTTTGCAGAAGCCTTAGAATTGTAACAGACCCTCAGCTGTGCGAAGTTATCTGATCAGAACGAGGTCTTCTATTCGCTGACAGTGAGCGGAGGAATCTAGAAGTTGCAGACTCGCCGTTACACCTCGTCCTGTCGCTGACATTTCCCCAATGATTTTTTTTTATTGCTAAGTTGCCAAACTGACTGCGTTGGATCCTGATCCTGCGTATTACGGGACGAGATCTTCCAGTCTCTGACTTTTTGTCAAATCTCAAAACAGGCTTTGTATAGAGAGATTTTTTTCTTAAAGATGTTGACCTGCATGGGAGCTGCAGTACTCAAAACGGGCACAGCTCAGGGTTGGCGCCCTCTGCCCCTGGCTTCAGGTACCGTGCAGATCCGGGCGTCTCGCCCTCTGATCACATATAAGTGATGATTTCTCATCATTTCTTGCTTTCGACAATTTTAATATTTTTAATATATATATATTTTTTTGATTGTGCCGCCATCTGCTGGTCAGAGGATCCGGCCCCTGCTATCGGATGAATGTGTGCAGAGCTCATTGCCGCACGTCCTTCCCATCCGAAATGTGAACTGACATCATTCAAACCAATTTTCTGTGTCTGGTTAGTTTCATAGATATATCTGTATAGTAGTCGGAGCTCTGTCATCCTGATACAAAGCTCCAAATCCTCTCCTTAGAGCAACAGAACTTAATTATATCACTTCACCTTCCAGTAGGGGGAGCTCTGTGCACGCCGTGTATCTGCAGCCTCCACTAGGGGGAGCTGTGTGCACGCCGTGTATCTGTAGCCTCCACTAGGGGGAGCTCTGTGCACGCTATATATCTGCAGCCTCCACTAGGGGGAGCTCTGTGCACGCTGTGTATCTGCAGCCTCCACTAGGGGGAGCTCTGTGCACGCTGTGTATCTGCAGCCTCCACTAGGGGGAGCTCTGTGCACGCTGTGTATCTGCAGCCTCCACTAGGGGGAGCTCTGTGCACGCTGTGTATCTGCAGCCTCCGCTAGGGGGGCTCGGTGCACGCCGTGTATCTGTAGCCTCCACTAGGGGGAGCTCTGTGCACGCCGTGTATCTGCAGTCTCCGCTAGGGGGAGCTCTGTGCACGCCGTGTATCTGCAGCCTCCGCTAGGGGGAGCTCTGTGCACGCCGTGTATCTGCAGCCTCCGCTAGGGGGAGCTCTGTGCACGCCGTGTATCTGCAGCCTCCGCTAGGGGGAGCTCGGTGCACGCCGTGTATCTGCAGCCTCCGCTAGGGGGAGCTCGGTGCACGCTGTGTATCTGCAGCCTCCGCTAGGGGGAGCTCGGTGCACGCCGTGTATCTGCAGCCTCCGCTAGGGGGAGCTCTGTGCACGCCGTGTATCTGCAGCCTCCGCTAGGGGGAGCTCGGTGCACGCCGTGTACATGCATCCTCCGCTAGGGGGAGCTCGGCAGTAATAAGTGCAATGCATATACAGTCTGTGCTCCCCCTAGTGGAAGCTACAGGGATAGTTATGTTGCTTTATGCATAAGATTTGGAGCTTTGTATCAGAAAAACTGCGCTCTTGCTGCCGAAATGATATCAAGATTTTTATTTTTATGACTAATTTCTAATATATGAACAAAACAGAACTGAGGGGTTTTTGGGCTGGAGATTCTCTAACAGAAGTATTCAGGGATAATCCAATATATTTTTTAAAAGTTTTTTTTTTAACAGTAAAAAAAGTCTTTTAATAAAACTATTCATGTATGCATTTTACTGTATTGTTGGTGCTGGGGAATACAGCCTATCCCTCACTAGAGAGCAGCGGTGTCATCACTGAGAATACAGCCTATCCCTCACTAGAGAGCAGCGGTGCCATCACTGAGAATACAGCCTATCCATCACTAGAGAGCAGCGGCGCCATCACTGAGAATACAGCCTATCCATCACTAGAGAGCAGCGGTGACATCACTGAGAATACAGTCTATCCATCACTAGAGAGCAGCGGTGCCATCACTGAGAATACAGCCTATCCATCACTAGAGAGCAGCGGTGACATCACTGAGAATACAGTCTATCCATCACTAGAGAGCAGCGGTGCCATCACTGAGAATACAGCCTATCCATCACTAGAGAGCAGTGGTGCCATCACTGAGAATACAGCCTATCCCTCACTAGAGAGCAGCGGTGTCATCACTGAGAATACAGCCTATCCATCACTAGAGAGCAGCGGCGCCATCACTGAGAATACAGCCTATCCATCACTAGAGAGCAGCGGTGTCATCACTGAGAATACAGCCTATCCATCACTAGAGAGCAGCGGTGCCATCACTGAGAATACAGCCTATCCATCACTAGAGAGCAGCGGTGCCATCACTGAGAATACAGCCTATCCATCACTAGAGAGCAGCGGTGCCATCACTGAGAATACAGCCTATCCATCACTGAGAGCAGCGGCGCCATCACTGAGAATACAGCCTATCCATCACTAGAGAGCAGCGGCGCCATCACTGAGAATACAGCGGCGCCATCACTGAGAATACAGCCTATCCATCACTAGAGAGCAGCGGCGCCATCACTGAGAATACAGCCTATCCCTCACTAGAGAGCAGCGGCGCCATCACTGAGAATACAGCCTATCCCTCACTAGAGAGCAGCGGCGCCATCACTGAGAATACAGCCTATCCCTCACTAGAGAGCAGCGGCGCCATCACTGAGAATACAGCCTATCCATCACTAGAGAGCAGCGGTGTCATCACTGAGAATACAGCCCATCCATCACTAGAGAGCAGCGGTGCCATCACTGAGAATACAGCCTATCCCTCACTAGAGAGCAGCGGTGCCATCACTGAGAATACAGCCTATCCATCACTAGAGAGCAGCGGTGACATCACTGAGAATACAGCCTATCCATCACTAGAGAGCAGCGGTGTCATCACTGAGAATACAGCCTATCCATCACTAGAGAGCAGCGGCGCCATCACTGAGAATACAGCCTATCCATCACTAGAGAGCAGCGGTGCCATCACTGAGAATACAGCCTATACATCACTAGAGAGCAGCGGTGTCATCACTGAGAATACAGCCTATCCATCACTAGAGAGCAGCGGTGCCATCACTGAGAATACAGCCTATACATCACTAGAGAGCAGCGGTGACATCACTGAGAATACAGCCTATCCATCACTAGAGAGCAGCGGCACCATCACTGAGAATACAGCCTATCCATCACTAGAGAGCAGCGGTGTCATCACTGAGAATACAGCCTATCCATCACTAGAGAGCAGCGGTGTCATCACTGAGAATACAGCCTATCCATCACTAGAGAGCAGCGGTGCCATCACTGAGAATACAGCCTATCACTAGAGAGCAGCGCTGGTGATATAACTTGCAGGGATCTTTTCCCCCCAGCAGGTGGCGCTGTTGTCCCTCCCCAGATCTTAGTTTGGTTCTGATGATGTCACTGCTGGAGTGTAATCGATGATTATTGTATTATGAAGTGGCTGCTGCTTCCATTGTTCTCTCCCCGTTGTCTTTATCGCTCGCTGCATTGATCCGGAATCTTCTCCTTTGTAGAGTTTATGTTGTTGTTGATCCGGACGATTGTACTGCAGAGAATGTTCTAGAAGGGAAGAGAACGTGATGAATCTCCACACTGGATAATCTTAGGATATTAGGGGGGGGGGGTGTCTTGGTTTCTTTCCTCGTCTCCTTCGTTCAGTCTCCGCAGTTTGGATTCTGTTACTTAGTTTCGATATTTCACAAATGTAAAGAAGCTGTAGGTTTCCATGGATACGGAGCAGGAGGAGTAATGAATCCTATACATTATCTGGTGTGAGGAGCGATGACCCCCACGACCAGCCCCGGACACCGCAGTCTCTCTGCTTGCTGTCAGTGAATGGGAATGAGCTTTCTAATATCCAGAGGTTACAATGTATCTGTTACAGTGTATCGGTGCAGGAAGGAGTCCAGGACAGAACGGCTGATGCAGCATCCAGTCACTGAGGATACTGATACATTGTAACAAACTAATCCTGCAATAACAAGATTATGGGTGAAGTATATCAAGAAGACCACCAGGGGGCACCAAAAATGATCTAGAAGAGACCACCAGGAGGAGCTGATGATTATATAGAGAAGACCACCAGGGGGCGCTGATGATTATATAGAGAAGACCACCAGGGGGCGCTGATGATTATATAGAGAAGACCACCAGGAGGAGCTGATGATTATATAGAGAAGACCACCAGGAGGAGCTGATGATTATATAGAGAAGACCACCAGGAGGAGCTGATGATTATATAGAGAAGACCACCAGGAGGAGCTGATGATTATATAGAGAAGACCACCAGGGGGCGCTGATGATTATATAGAGAAGACCACCAGGAGGAGCTGATGATTATATAGAGGAGACCACCAGGAGGAGCTGATGATTATATAGAGAAGACCACCAGGAGGAGCTGATGATTATATATAGAGAAGACCACCAGGGGGAGCTGATGATTATATAGAGAAGACCACCAGGAGGAGCTGATGATTATATAGAGAAGACCACCAGGGGGCGCTGATGATTATATAGAGAAGACCACCAGGAGGAGCTGATGATTATATAGAGAAGACCACCAGGAGGCGCTGATGATTATATAGAGAAGACCACCAGGAGGAGCTGATGATTATATAGAGAAGACCACCAGGAGGAGCTGATGATTATATAGAGAAGACCACCAGGGGGCGCTGATGATTATATAGAGAAGACCACCAGGGGGCGCTGATGATTATATAGAGAAGACCACCAGGGGGCGCTGATGATTATATAGAGAAGACCACCAGGGGGCGCTGATGATTATATAGAGAAGACCACCAGGGGGCGCTGATGATTATATAGAGAAGACCACCAGGAGGAGCTGATGATTATATAGAGAAGACCACCAGGAGGAGCTGATGATTATATAGAGAAGACCACCAGGGGGCGCTGATGATTATATAGAGAAGACCACCAGGAGGAGCTGATGATTATATAGAGGAGACCACCAGGGGGCGCTGATGATTATATAGAGAAGACCACCAGGGGGCGCTGATGATTATATAGAGAAGACCACCAGGGGGCGCTGATGATTATATAGAGAAGACCACCAGGGGGAGCTGATGATTATATAGAGAAGACCACCAGGAGGAGCTGATGATTATATAGAGAAGACCACCAGGAGGAGCTGATGATTATATAGAGAAGACCACCAGGGGGCGCTGATGATTATATAGAGAAGACCACCAGGGGGCGCTGATGATTATATAGAGAAGACCACCAGGGGGCGCTGATGATTATATAGAGAAGACCACCAGGGGGCGCTGATGATTATATAGAGAAGACCACCAGGAGGAGCTGATGATTATATAGAGAAGACCACCAGGGGGCGCTGATGATTATATAGAGAAGACCACCAGGGGGCGCTGATGATTATATAGAGAAGACCACCAGGGGGGCTGATGATTATATAGAGAAGACCACAAGGGGGCGCTGATGATTATATAGAGAAGACCACCAGGAGGCGCTGATGATTATATAGAGAAGACCACCAGGGGGAGCTGATGATTATATAGAGAAGACCACCAGGAGGAGCGGATGATTATATAGAGAAGACCACCAGGGGGCGCTGATGATTATATAGAGAAGACCACCAGGGGGCGCTGATGATTATATATAGAGAAGACCACCAGGAGGAGCTGATGATTATATAGAGAAGACCACCAGGGGGAGCTGATGATTATATAGAGAAGACCACCAGGAGGAGCTGATGATTATATAGAGAAGACCACCAGGAGGAGCTGATGATTATATAGAGAAGACCACCAGGAGGAGCTGATTATTATATAGAGAAGACCACAGGGAGGAGCTGATGATTATATAGAGAAGACCACCAGGGGGCGCTGATGATTATATATAGAGAAGACCACCAGGGGGCGCTGATGATTATATAGAGAAGACCACCAGGAGGAGCTGATGATTATATAGAGAAGACCACCAGGGGGCGCTGATGATTATATATAGAGAAGACCACCAGGGGGCGCTGATGATTATATAGAGAAGACCACCAGGAGGAGCTGATGATTATATAGAGAAGACCACCAGGGGGCGCTGATGATTATATAGAGAAGACCACCAGGAGGAGCGGGTGATTATATAGAGAAGACCACCAGGGGGCGCTGATGATTATATAGAGAAGACCACCAGGAGGAGCTGATGATTATATAGAGAAGACCACTAGCGGGCGCTTATGATTATATAGAGAAGACCACCGGGGGGAGCGGATGATTATATAGAGAAGACCACCAGGAGGAGCTGATGATTATATAGAGAAGACCACCAGGGGGCGCTGATGAGTATATAGACAAGACCACCAGGAGGTGCTGATGATTATATAGAGAAGACCACCAGGAGGAGCTGATGATTATATAGAGAAGACCACCAGGAGGAGCTGATGATTATATAGAGGAGACCACCAGGGGGCGCTGATGATTATATAGAGAAGACCACCAGGGGGCGCTGATGATTATATAGAGAAGACCACCAGGGGGCGCTGATGATTATATAGAGAAGACCACCAGGAGGAGCTGATGATTATATAGAGGAGACCACCAGGGGGCGCTGATGATTATATAGAGAAGACCACCAGGGGGCGCTGATGATTATATAGAGAAGACCACCAGGAGGAGCTGATGATTATATAGAGAAGACCACCAGGAGGAGCTGATGATTATATAGAGAAGACCACCAGGGGGCGCTGATGATTATATAGAGAAGACCACCAGGGGGAGCTGATGATTATATAGAGAAGACCACCAGGGGGCGCTGATGATTGTATAGAGAAGACCACCACGGGGCGCTGATGATTATATAGAGAAGACCACCAGGGGGTGCTGATGATTATATAGAGAAGACCACCAGGGGGAGCTGATGATTATATAGAGAAGACCACCAGGAGGCGCTGATGATTATATAGAGAAGACCACCAGGAGGAGCTGATGATTATATAGAGAAGACCACCAGGGGGCGCTGATGATTATATAGAGGAGACCACCAGGGGGCGCTGATGATTATATAGAGAAGACCACCAGGGGGCGCTGAGGATTATATAGAGAAGACCACCAGGAGGAGCTGATGATTATATAGAGAAGACCACCAGGGGGCGCTGATGATTATATACAGAAGACCACCAGGAGGAGCTGATGATTATATAGAGAAGACCACTAGGGGGCGCTGATGATTATATAGAGAAGACCACCAGGAGGAGCTGATGATTATATAGAGAAGACCACCAGGGGGCGCTGATGATTATATAGAGAAGACCACCAGGAGGAGCTGATGATTATATAGAGAAGACCACCAGGGGGCGCTGATGATTATATAGAGAAGACCACCAGGGGGCGCTGATGAGTATATAGACAAGACCACCAGGAGGTGCTGATGATTATATAGAGAAGACCACCAGGAGGAGCGGATGATTATATAGAGAAGACCACCAGGAGGAGCTGATGATTATATAGAGAAGACCACCAGGAGGAGCTGATGATTATATAGAGAAGACCACCAGGAGGAGCGGATGATTATATAGAGAAGACCACCAGGAGGAGCTGATGATTATATATAGAGGAGACCACCAGGGGGCGCTGATGATTATATAGAGAAGACCACCAGGGGGCGCTGATGATTATATAGAGAAGACCACCAGGAGGAGCCGATGATTATATAGAGAAGACCACCAGGGGGCGCTGATGATTATATAGAGGAGACCACCAGGAGGAGCTGATGATTATATAGAGAAGACCACCAGGGGGCGCTGATGATTGTATAGAGAAGACCACCACGGGGCGCTGATGATTATATAGAGAAGACCACCAGGGGGTGCTGATGATTATATAGAGAAGACCACCAGGAGGAGCTGATGATTATATAGAGAAGACCACCAGGGGGCGCTGATGATTATATAGAGAAGACCACCAGGAGGAGCTGATGATTATATAGAGAAGACCACCAGGGGGCGCTGATGATTATATAGAGAAGACCACCAGGAGGAGCTGATGATTATATAGAGAAGACCACCAGGAGGAGCTGATGATTATATAGAGAAGACCACCAGGAGGAGCTGATGATTATATAGAGAAGACCACCAGGGGGCGCTGATGAGTATATAGACAAGACCACCAGGAGGTGCTGATGATTATATAGAGAAGACCACCAGGAGGAGCTGATGATTATATAGAGAAGACCACCAGGAGGAGCTGATGATTATATAGAGGAGACCACCAGGGGGCGCTGATGATTATATAGAGAAGACCACCAGGGGGGCTGATGATTATATAGATAAGACCACCAGGGGGAGCTGATGATTATATAGAGAAGACCACCAGGAGGAGCTGATGATTATATAGAGAAGACCACCAGGGGGCGCTGATGATTATATAGAGAAGACCACCAGGGGGTGCTGATGATTATATAGAGAAGACCACCAGGGGGCGCTGATGATTATATAGAGAAGACCACCAGGGGGAGCTGATGATTATATAGAGAAGACCACCAGGAGGAGCTGATGATTATATAGAGGAGACCACCAGGAGGAGCTGATGATTATATAGAGAAGACCACCAGGGGGAGCTGATGATTATATAGAGAAGACCACCCGGGGGCGCTGATGATTATATAGAGACCACCAGGGGGAGCTGATGATTATATATAGAGAAGACCACCAGGGGGAGCTGATGATTATATAGAGAAGACCACCAGGGGGCGCTGATGATTATATAGAGAACACCACCAGGAGGAGCTGATGATTATATAGAGAAGACCACCAGGGGGCGCTGATGATTATATAGAGAAGACCACCAGGAGGAGCTGATGATTATATAGAGAAGACCACCAGGGGGCGCTGATTATTATATAGAGAAGACCACAGGGAGGAGCTGATGATTATATAGAGAAGACCACCAGGAGGAGCTGATGATTATATAGAGAAGACCACCAGGGGGCGCTGATGATTATATAGAGAAGACCACCAGGGGGCGCTGATGATTATATAGAGAAGACCACCAGGGGGCGCTGATGATTATATAGAGAAGACCACCAGGAGGCGCTGATGATTATATAGAGAAGACCACCAGGGGGAGCTGATGATTATATAGAGAAGACCACCAGGGGGCGCTGATGATTATATAGAGAAGACCACCAGGAGGAGCTGATGATTATATAGAGAAGACCACCAGGAGGAGCTGATGATTATATAGAGAAGACCACCAGGAGGAGCTGATGATTATATAGAGAAGACCACCAGGGGGCGCTGATGATTATATAGAGAAGACCACCAGGAGGAGCTGATGATTATATAGAGGAGACCACCAGGAGGAGCTGATGATTATATAGATAAGACCACCAGGGGGCGCTGATGATTATATAGAGAAGACCACCAGGAGGAGCTGATGATTATATAGAGAAGACCACCAGGAGGAGCTGATGATTATATAGAGGAGACCACCAGGAGGAGCTGATGATTATATAGAGAAGACCACCAGGGGGCGCTGATGATTATATAGAGAAGACCACCAGGAGGAGCTGATTATTATATAGAGAAGACCACCAGGAGGAGCTGATGATTATATAGAGGAGACCACCAGGAGGAGCTGATGATTATATAGAGGAGACCACCAGGAGGAGCTGATGATTATATAGAGGAGACCACCAGGGGGCGCTGATGATTATATAGAGAAGACCACCAGGAGGAGCTGATGATTATATAGAGAAGACCACCAGGGGGAGCTGATGATTATATAGAGAAGACCACCAGGGGGCGCTGATGATTATATACAGAAGACCACCAGGAGGAGCTGATGATTATATAGAGAAGACCACCAGGAGGAGCTGATTATTATATAGAGAAGACCACCAGGAGGAGCTGATGATTATATAGAGGAGACCACCAGGAGGAGCTGATGATTATATAGAGGAGACCACCAGGAGGAGCTGATGATTATATAGAGGAGACCACTAGCGGGCGCTTATGATTATATAGAGAAGACCACCAGGAGGAGCTGATGATTATATAGAGAAGACCACCAGGAGGAGCTGATGATTATATAGAGAAGACCACCAGGGGGCGCTGATGATTATATAGAGAAGACCACCAGGGGGCGCTGATGATTATATAGAGAAGACCACCAGGAGGAGCTGATGATTATATAGAGAAGACCACCAGGGGGCGCTGATGATTATATAGAGAAGACCACCAGGGGGCGCTGATGATTATATAGAGAAGACCACCAGGAGGAGCTGATGATTATATAGAGAAGACCACCAGGGGGAGCTGATGATTATATAGAGAAGACCACCAGGAGGAGCTGATGATTATATAGAGGAGACCACCAGGAGGAGCTGATGATTATATAGAGAAGACCACCAGGGGGCGCTGATGATTATATAGAGAAGACCACCAGGAGGAGCTGATGATTATATAGAGAAGACCACCAGGGGGCGCTGATGATTATATAGAGAAGACCACCAGGAGGAGCTGATGATTATATAGAGAAGACCACCAGGGGGCGCTGAGGATTATATAGAGAAGACCACTAGGAGGAGCGGATGATTATATAGAGAAGACCACCAGGGGGAGCTGATGATTATATAGAGAAGACCACCAGGAGGAGCTGATGATTATATAGAGAAGACCACCAGGAGGAGCTGATGATTATATAGAGAAGACCACCAGGAGGAGCTGATGATTATATAGAGAAGACCACCAGGAGGAGCTGATGATTATATAGAGAAGACCACCAGGAGGAGCTGATGATTATATAGAGAAGACCACCAGGGGGCGCTGATGATTATATAGAGAAGACCACCAGGGGGCGCTGATGATTATATAGAGAAGACCACCAGGAGGAGCTGATGATTATATAGAGGAGACCACCAGGAGGAGCTGATGATTATATAGAGAAGACCACCAGGGGGCGCTGATGATTATATAGAGAAGACCACCAGGAGGAGCTGATGATTATATAGAGAAGACCACCAGGGGGAGCTGATGATTATATAGAGAAGACCACCAGGAGGAGCTGATGATTATATAGAGAAGACCACCAGGGGGCGCTGATGATTATATAGAGAAGACCACCAGGAGGAGCTGATGATTATATAGAGAAGACCACCAGGGGGAGCTGATGATTATATAGAGAAGACCACCAGGAGGAGCTGATGATTATATAGAGAAGACCACCAGGGGGCGCTGATGATTATATAGAGAAGACCACCAGGAGGAGCTGATGATTATATAGAGAAGACCACCAGGAGGAGCTGATGATTATATAGAGAAGACCACCAGGGGGCGCTGATGATTATATAGAGGAGACCACCAGGAGGAGCTGATGATTATATAGAGGAGACCACCAGGAGGAGCTGATGATTATATAGAGAAGACCACCAGGGGGAGCTGATGATTATATAGAGAAGACCACCAGGGGGAGCTGATGATTATATAGAGAAGACCACCAGGGGGCGCTGATGATTATATAGAGAAGACCACCAGGGGGCGCTGATGATTATATAGAGAAGACCACCAGGGGGCGCTGATGATTATATACAGAAGACCACCAGGGGGCGCTGCATCCAATCCTTGTTGCACAGGCTGCAGGGGATGTTGGGAGTTGTAGCTCCTGCTCTGTAGTCGGATGCACTCCTATCCTCCGGCTTCTCCTGTGGAATCTCTGGATAATTCTGGCAGATATGAAGGAATCCAGGAAGATCCATTATGTATGAGGTGTTGGAGGGTGTGAATAATTCAGCGCTGCGCTCCTGGAGAGGTTATTACATTCCCAGCAGCCGGCAGGAAATGAATCCGGGTCATGTGGGGGCAGCCATGGATTATCTGTCCCTGGAAAAGCTGGGTGACAGCTAATATGGCTATCCTTACAGATGGCACCCAGCTTTCCCAGGCTGCTGTAGGGCAGCTGTGTGCAGCCAACCCCGGGCACATACAGCGGTGCAGGAATTTATAGTTATGGGATATAATTTTAGGTAAAATATTTGGAGTTTCCACATGTTCTTGTCATCTACAATGTCACCACTAGATGGCAGGAGAGGACTGTGGGAGGCACAGCCAGGCGCAGTATACAGGAGGCACTGAGGGTATATAGATAGATACAGTAATCCCGCACATAAAACTGCCATACTGTACATGCAATAATACCGCCATACTGTACATGCACTAATCCCGCACATAATACCGCCATACTGTACATGCAGCAATCCCGCACATAATACCGCCATACTGTACATGCAGAAATCCCGCACATAATACCGCCATACTGTACATGCAGCAATCCCGCACATAATACCGCCATACTGTACATGCAGCAATCCCGCACATAATACCGCCATACTGTACATGCAGTAATCCCGCACATAATACTGCCATACTGTACATGCAGCAATCCTGCACATAATACCGCCATACTGTACATGCAGTAACCCCGCACATAATACCGCCATACTGTACATGCAGTAACCCCGCACATAATACCGCCATACTGTAATGCAGTAACCCCGCACATAATACCGCCATACTGTACATGCAGTAACCCCGCACATAATACCGCCATACTGTACATGCAGTAACCCCGCACATAATACCGCCATACTGTACATGCAGTAACCCCGCACATAATACCGCCATACTGTACATGCAGTAACCCCGCACATAATACCGCCATACTGTACATGCAGTAACCCCGCACATAATACCGCCATACTGTACATGCACTAATCCTGCACATAATACCGCCATACTGTACATGCACTAATCCCGCACATAATACCGCCATACTGTACATGCACTAATCCCGCACATAATACCGCCATACTGTACATGCAGTAACACTGCACATAATACCGCCATACTGTACATGCAGTAACACTGCACATAATACTGCCATATGTGAGGGTTTAACCCCTTCTTTCCCTGTGGTGACTCCAGTTGATGCGATTGGGCGCCCGCAGGGGGTGTAGTAGCTCCTGGGATTGTAATAATAAAGCTCAGACATAAAAATATACAAACCTCGTTATCGCTCAGCAATTAGCGGACGCTGCGCCGGGGAAAACCGCAGGACTCAGGATTTACAGTTCTCATTACCGGAAAATACATTTCCTTCCTGCAGCCGCTATCACAGTGCTAATCCCCTTACAGAAGCGCCCCCTACAGGGGAAGAGGCAGCGATGTCTGATAGCCCCGACATACATCATGGCCTAGAGGGGAGATCCCTGCACACAACACGGTGCAATAACACAAACACAGAGTCACTTACCTGCAGCCACCACTAGGGGGAGCTCCCTGCATACAGATTATACACCACCACTAGGGGGAGATCACTACATACACATTATACACCACCACTAGGGGGAGCTCACTACATACACATTATACACCACCACTAGGAGGAGATCACTACATACACATTATACACCACCACTAGGGGGAGATCACTACATACACATTATACACCACCACTAGGGGGAGATCACTACATACAGATTATACACCACCACTGGGGGAGCTCACTACATACACATTATACATCACCACTAGGGGGAGATCACTACATACACATTATACACCACCACTAGGAGGAGATCACTACATACACATTATACACCACCACTAGGGGGAGATCACTACATACACATTATACACCACCACTAGGGGGAGATCACTACATACAGATTATACACCACCACTAGGGGGAGATCACTACATACACATTATACACCACCACTAGGGGGAGATCACTACATACACATTATACACCACCACTAGGGGGAGATCACTACATACAGATTATACACCACCACTAGGAGGAGATCACTACATACAGATTATACACCACCACTAGGGGGAGCTCACTACATACACATTATACACCACCACTAGGAGGAGATCACTACATACACATTATACACCACCACTAGGAGGAGATCACTACATACACATTATACACCACCACTAGGGGGAGATCACTACATACACATTATACACCACCACTAGGGGGAGATCACTACATACACATTATACACCACCACTAGGAGGAGATCACTACATACACATTATACACCACCACTAGGGGGAGATCACTACATACAGATTATACACCACCACTAGGGGGAGATCACTACATACACATTATACACCACCACTAGGGGGAGATCACTACATACAGATTATACACCACCACTAGGAGGAGATCACTACATACAGATTATACACCACCACTAGGGGGAGCTCACTACATACACATTATACACCACCACTAGGAGGAGATCACTACATACACATTATACACCACCACTAGGAGGAGATCACTACATACACATTATACACCACCACTAGGAGGAGATCACTACATACACATTATACACCACCACTAGGGGGAGATCACTACATACACATTATACACCACCACTAGGGGGAGATCACTACATACACATTATACATCACCACTAGGAGGAGATCACTACATACACATTATACACCACCACTAGGGGGAGATCACTACATACACATTATACACCACCACTAGGGGGAGATCACTACATACAGATTATACACCACCACTAGGGGGAGATCACTACATACACATTATACACCACCACTAGGGGAGATCACTACATACACATTATACACCACCACTAGGAGGAGATCACTACATACACATTATACACCACCACTAGGGGGAGCTCACTACATACACATTATACACCACCACTAGGAGGAGATCACTACATACACATTATACACCACCACTAGGAGGAGATCACTACATACACATTATACACCACCACTAGGAGGAGATCACTACATACACATTATACACCACCACTAGGGGGAGATCACTACATACACATTATACACCACCACTAGGAGGAGATCACTACATACACATTATACACCACCACTAGGGGGAGATCACTACATACACATTATACACCACCACTAGGGGGAGATCACTACATACACATTATACATCACCACTAGGAGGAGATCACTACATACACATTATACACCACCACTAGGGGGAGATCACTACATACACATTATACACCACCACTAGGGGGAGATCACTACATACACATTATACACCACCACTAGGGGGAGATCACTACATACACATTATACACCACCACTAGGGGGAGATCACTACATACAGATAATACACCACCACTAGGGGGAGATCACTACATACAGATTATACACCACCACTAGGGGGAGATCACTACATACACATTATACACCACCACTAGGGGGAGATCACTACATACACATTATACACCACCACTAGGAGGAGATCACTACATACAGATTATACACCACCACTAGGGGGAGATCACTACATACAGATTATACACCACCACTAGGGGGAGATCACTACATACACATTATACACCACCACTAGGGGGAGATCACTACATACACATTATACACCACCACTAGGAGGAGATCACTACATACACATTATTCACCACCACTAGGAGGAGATCACTACATACACATTATACACCACCACTAGGGGGAGATCACTACATACACATTATACACCACCACTAGGAGGAGATCACTACATACACATTATACACCACCACTAGGGGGAGATCACTACATACACATTATACACCACCACTAGGAGGAGATCACTACATACACATTATACACCACCACTAGGGGGAGATCACTACATACACATTATACACCACCACTAGGGGGAGATCACTACATACACATTATACACCACCACTAGGGGGAGATCACTACATACAGATTATACACCACCACTAGGGGGAGATCACTACATACAGATTATACACCACCACTAGGGGGAGATCACTACATACAGATTATACACCACCACTAGGAGGAGATCACTACATACACATTATACACCACCACTAGGGGGAGCTCACTACATACACATTATACACCACCACTAGGGGGAGATCACTACATACAGATTATACACCACCACTAGGGGGAGATCACTACATACAGATTATACACCACCACTAGGGGGAGATCACTACATACACATTATACACCACCACTAGGAGGAGATCACTACATACACATTATACACCACCAATAGGAGGAGATCACTACATACAGATTATACACCACCACTAGGGGGAGATCACTACATACACATTAAACACCACCACTAGGGGGAGATCACTACATACAGATTATACACCACCACTAGGAGGAGATCACTACATACACATTATACACCACCACTAGGGGGAGCTCACTACACACAGATTATACACCACCACTAGGAGGAGATCACTACATACAGATTATACACCACCACTAGGGGGAGATCACTACATACACATTATACACCACCACTAGGGGGAGCTCACTACACACAGATTATACACCACCACTAGGAGGAGATCACTACATACAGATTATACACCACCACTAGGGGGAGATCACTACATACACATTATACACCACCACTAGGGGGAGATCACTACATACACATTATACACCACCACTAGGAGGAGATCACTACATACACATTATACACCACCACTAGGAGGAGATCACTACATACACATTATACACCACCACTAGGAGGAGATCACTACATACACATTATACACCACCACTAGGGGGAGATCACTACATACACATTATACACCACCACTAGGAGGAGATCACTACATACACATTATACACCACCACTAGGGGGAGATCACTACATACACATTATACACGACCACTAGGGGGAGATCACTACATACACATTATACACCACCACTAGGGGGAGATCACTACATACACATTATACACCACCACTAGGGGGAGATCACTACATATATATCATACACCACCACTAGGAGGAGATCACTACATACAGATTATACACCACCACTAGGAGGAGATCACTACATACACATTATACACCACCACTAGGAGGAGATCACTACATACAGATTATACACCACCACTAGGGGGAGATCACTACATACAGATTATACACCACCACTAGGGGGAGCTCACTACATACACATTATACACCACCACTAGGAGGAGATCACTACATACACATTATACACCACCACTAGGGGGAGCTCACTACATACAGATTATACACCACCACTAGGGGGAGCTCACTACATACACATTATACACCACCACTAGGGGGAGATCACTACATACACATTATACATCACCACTAGGAGGAGATCACTACATACAGATTATACACCACCACTAGGGGGAGATCACTACATACAGATTATACACCACCACTAGGGGGAGATCACTACATACAGATTATACACAGTCACCACTAGGGGGAGCTCACTACATACACATTATACACCACCACTAGGGGGAGATCACTACATACAGATTATACACCACCACTAGGAGGAGATCACTACATACACATTATACACCACCACTAGGGGGAGCTCACTACATACACATTATACACCACCACTAGGGGGAGATCACTACATACACATTATACACCACCACTAGGGGGACATCACTACATACAGATTATACACCACCACTAGGAGGAGCTCACTACATACAGATTATACATCACCACTAGGGGGAGATCACTACATACACATTATACACCACCACTAGGGGGAGATCACTACATACACAATATACACCACCACTAGGAGGAGGTCACTACATACAGATTATACACCACCACTAGGGGGAGATCACTACATACAGATTATACACCACCACTAGGGGGAGATCACTACACACAGATTATACACCACCACTAGGGGGAGATCACTACATACACATTATACACCACCACTAGGAGGAGATCACTACATACAGATTATACACCACCACTAGGAGGAGATCACTACATACATATTATACACCACCACTAGGAGGAGATCACTACATACAGATTATACACCACCACTAGGGGGAGATCACTACATACAGATTATACACCACTAGGAGGAGATCACTACATACATATTATACACCACCACTAGGAGGAGATCACTACATACAGATTATACACCACCACTAGGGGGAGATCACTACATACAGATTATACACCACCACTAGGAGGAGATCACTACATACAGATTATACACCACCACTAGGGGGAGATCACTACATACAGATTATACACCACCACTAGGAGGAGCTCACTACATACAGATTATACATCACCACTAGGAGGAGCTCACTACATACAGATTATACACCACCACTAGGGGGAGATCACTACATACACATTATACACCACCACTAGGGGGAGATCACTACATACACATTATACACAACCACTAGGGGGAGATCACTACATACACATTATACACCACCACTAGGGGGAGATCACTACATACAGATTATACACAACCACTAGGGGGAGATCACTACATACACATTATACACCACCACTAGGAGGAGATCACTACATACACATTATACACCACCACTAGGAGGAGATCACTACATACACATTATACACCACCACTAGGGGGAGATCACTACATACAGATTATACACAACCACTAGGGGGAGATCACTACATACACATTATACACAACCACTAGGGGGAGATCACTACATACACATTATACACCACCACTAGGGGGAGATCACTACATACAGATTATACACCACCACTAGGAGGAGATCACTACATACACATTATACACCACCACTAGGGGGAGATCACTACATACAGATTATACACCACCACTAGGGGGAGATCACTACATACAGATTATACACCACCACTAGGGGGAGCTCACTACATACAGATTATACACCACCACTAGGGGGAGATCACTACATACAGATTATACACCACCACTAGGAGGAGATCACTACATACACATTATACACCACCACTAGGGGGAGATCACTGCATACACATTATACACCACCACTAGGAGGAGATCACTACATACACATTATACACCACCACTAGGAGGAGATCACTACATACAGATTATACACCACCACTAGGGGGAGATCACTACATACAGATTATACACCACCACTAGGGGGAGATCACTACATACACATTATACACCACCACTAGGGGGAGATCACTACATACACATTATACACCACCACTAGGAGGAGATCACTACATACACATTATACACCACCACTAGGAGGAGATCACTACATACACATTATACACCACCACTAGGGGGAGATGACTACATACACATTATACACTACCACTAGGGGGAGATGACTGCATACACATTATACACCACCACTAGGAGGAGATCACTACATACACATTATACACCACCACTAGGAGGAGATCACTACATACACATTATACACCACCACTAGGGGGAGATCACTACATACAGATTATACACCACCACTAGGGGGAGATCACTACATACACATTATACCCCACCACTAGGAGGAGATCACTACATACACATTATACACCACCACTAGGGGGAGATCACTACATATACATTATACACCACCACTAGGGGGAGATCACTACATACACATTATACACCACCACTAGGGGGAGATCACTACATACACATTATACATCACCACTAGGAGGAGATCACTACATACACATTATACATCACCACTAGGAGGAGATCACTACATACACATTATACATCACCACTAGGAGGAGATCACTACATACACATTATACACCACCACTAGGGGGAGATCACTACATACACATTATACACCACCACTAGGGGGAGATCACTACATACAGATTATACACCACCACTAGGAGGAGATCACTACATACACATTATACACCACCACTAGGGGGAGATCACTACATACAGATTATACACCACCACTAAGGGGAGATCACTACATACACATTATACACCACCACTAGGGGGAGATCACTACATACAGATTATACACCACCACTAGGGGGAGATCACTACATACACATTATACACCACCACTAGGGGGAGATCACTACATACAGATTATACACCACCACTAGGGGGAGATCACTACATACACATTATACATCACCACTAGGGGGAGATCACTACATACACATTATACACCACCACTAGGAGGAGATCACTACATACACATTATACACCACCACTAGGGGGAGATCACTACATACAGATTATACACCACCACTAGGGGGAGATCACTACATACACATTATACACCACCACTAGGGGGAGATCACTACATACACATTATACACCACCACTAGGAGGAGATCACTACATACACATTATTCACCACCACTAGGAGGAGATCACTACATACACATTATACACCACCACTAGGGGGAGATCACTACATACACATTATACACCACCACTAGGAGGAGATCACTACATACACATTATACACCACCACTAGGGGGAGATCACTACATACACATTATACACCACCACTAGGAGGAGATCACTACATACACATTATACACCACCACTAGGGGGAGATCACTACATACACATTATACACCACCACTAGGGGGAGATCACTACATACACATTATACACCACCACTAGGGGGAGATCACTACATACAGATTATACACCACCACTAGGGGGAGATCACTACATACAGATTATACACCACCACTAGGGGGAGATCACTACATACAGATTATACACCACCACTAGGAGGAGATCACTACATACACATTATACACTACCACTAGGGGGAGATCACTACATACAGATTATACACCACCACTAGGGGGAGATCACTACATACACATTAAACACCACCACTAGGGGGAGATCACTACATACAGATTATACACCACCACTAGGAGGAGATCACTACATACACATTATACACCACCACTAGGAGGAGATCACTACATACAGATTATACACCACCACTAGGAGGAGATCACTACATACACATTATACACCACCACTAGGGGGAGATCACTACATACACATTATACACCACCACTAGGGGGAGATCACTACATACACATTATACACCACCACTAGGAGGAGATCACTACCTACAGATTATACACCACCACTAGGAGGAGATCACAACATACACATTATACACCACCACTAGGGGGAGATAACTACATACAGATTATACACCACCACTAGGAGGAGATCACTACATACACATTATACACCACCACTAGGGGGAGATCACTACATACAGATTATACACCACCACTAGGAGGAGATCACTACATACACATTATACACCACCACTAGGGGGAGATCACTACATACAGATTATACACCACCACTAGGAGGAGATCACTACATACACATTATACATCACCAGTAGGAGGAGATCACTACATACACATTATACACCACCACTAGGAGGAGATCACTACATACACATTATACACCACCACTAGGGGGAGCTCACTACATACAGATTATACACCACCACTAGGGGGAGATCACTACATACACATTATACACCACCACTAGGAGGAGATCACTACATACAGATTATACACCACCACTAGGAGGAGATCACTACATATACATTATACACCACCACTAGGAGGAGATCACTACATACAGATTATACACCACCACTAGGGGGAGATCACTACATACACATTATACACCACCACTAGGAGGAGATCACTACATACACATTATACACCACCACTAGGGGGAGATCACTACATACAGATTATACACCACCACTAGGAGGAGATCACTACATACACATTATACACCACCACTAGGGGGAGATCACTACATACACATTATACACCACCACTAGGAGCAGATCACTACATACACATTATACACCACCACTAGGAGGAGATCACTACATACAGATTATACACCACCACTAGGGGGAGATCACTACATACACATTATACACCACCACTAGGGGGAGATCACTACATACACATTATACACCACCACTAGGAGCAGATCACTACATACACATTATACACCACCACTAGGGGGAGATCACTACATACACATTATACACCACCACTAGGAGCAGATCACTACATACACATTATACACCACCACTAGGAGGAGATCACTACATACAGATTATACACCACCACTAGGGGGAGATCACTACATACACATTATACACCACCACTAGGGGGAGATCACTACATACACATTATACACCACCACTAGGGGGAGATCACTACATACACATTATACACCACCACTAGGAGCAGATCACTACATACACATTATACACCACCACTAGGAGCAGATCACTACATACACATTATACACCACCACTAGGGGGAGATCACTACATACACATTATACACCACCACTAGGAGCAGATCACTACATACACATTATACACCACCACTAGGAGGAGATCACTACATACAGATTATACACCACCACTAGGGGGAGATCACTACATACACATTATACACCACCACTAGGGGGAGATCACTACATACACATTATACACCACCACTAGGGGGAGATCACTACATACACATTATACACCACCACTAGGAGGAGATCACTACATACACATTATACACCACCACTAGGGGGAGATCACTACATACAGATACATTATACATACACTACATACATATACATTATACACCACCACTAGGGGGAGATCACTACATACACATTATACACCACCACTAGGGGGAGATCACTACATACACATTATACATCACCACTAGGAGGAGATCACTACATACACATTATACATCACCACTAGGAGGAGATCACTACATACACATTATACATCACCACTAGGAGGAGATCACTACATACACATTATACACCACCACTAGGGGGAGATCACTACATACACATTATACACCACCACTAGGGGGAGATCACTACATACACATTATACACCACCACTAGGGGGAGATCACTACATACAGATTATACACCACCACTAGGAGGAGATCACTACATACACATTATACACCACCACTAGGGGGAGATCACTACATACACATTATACACCACCACTAGGGGGAGATCACTACATACACATTATACACCACCACTAGGGGGAGATCACTACATACAGATTATACACCACCACTAGGGGGAGATCACTACATACACATTATACACCACCACTAGGGGGAGATCACTACATACAGATTATACACCACCACTAGGGGGAGATCACTACATACACATTATACACCACCACTAGGGGGAGATCACTACATACAGATTATACACCACCACTAGGGGGAGATCACTACATACACATTATACATCACCACTAGGGGGAGATCACTACATACAGATTATACACCACCACTAGGAGGAGATCACTACATACACATTATACACCACCACTAGGGGGAGATCACTACATACAGATTATACACCACCACTAGGGGGAGATCACTACATACACATTATACATCACCACTAGGGGGAGATCACTACATACAAATTATACACCACCACTAGGGGGAGATCACTACATACAGATTATACACCACCACTAGGGGGAGATCACTACATACAGATTATACACCACCACTAGGGGGAGATCACTACATACACATTATACACCACCACTAGGAGGAGATCACTACATACACATTATACACCACCACTTGGGGGAGATCACTACATACAGATTATACACCACCACTAGGGGGAGATCACTACATACACATTATACACCACCACTAGGGGGAGCTCACTACATACACATTATACACCACCACTAGGAGGAGATCACTACATACAGATTATACACCACCACTAGGAGGAGATCACTACATACACATTATACACCACCACTAGGAGGAGATCACTACATACACATTATACACCATCACTAGGGGGAGATCACTACATACAGATTATACACCACCACTAGGAGGAGATCACTACATACAGATTATACACCACCACTAGGGGGAGATCACTACATAGAGATTATACACCACCACTAGGGGGAGATCACTACATACACATTATACACCACCACTAGGAGGAGATCACTACATACACATTATACACCACCACTAGGAGGAGATCACTACATACACATTATACACCACCACTAGGGGGAGATCACTACATACACATTATACACCACCACTAGGGGGAGATCACTACATACACATTATACACCACCACTAGGGGGAGATCACTACATACAGATTATACACCACCACTAGGGGGAGATCACTACATACACATTATACACCACCACTAGGGGGAGATCACTACATACACATTATACACCACCACTAGGGGGAGCTCACTACATACAGATTATACACCACCACTAGGGGGAGATCACTACATACAGATTATACACCACCACTAGGAGGAGATCACTACATACACATTATACACCACCACTAGGGGGAGATCACTACATACACATTATACACCACCACTAGGAGGAGATCACTACATACACATTATACACCAGCACTAGGGGGAGATCACTGCATACACATTATACACCACCACTAGGAGGAGATCACTACATACAGATTATACACCACCACTAGGGGGAGATCACTACATACACATTATACACCACCACTAGGGGGAGATCACTACATACACATTATACACCACCACTAGGGGGAGATCACTACATACACATTATACACCACCACTAGGAGGAGATCACTACATACAGATTATACACCACCACTAGGGGGAGATCACTACATACACATTATACACCACCACTAGGGGGAGATCACTACATACACATTATACACCACCACTAGGGGGAGATCACTACATACACATTATACACTACCACTAGGAGGAGATCACTACATACACATCATACACCACCACTAGGGGGAGATCACTACATACACATTATACACCACCACTAGGGGGAGATCACTACATACACATTATACACCACCACTAGGGGGAGATCACTACATACACATTATACACCACCACTAGGGGGGGATCACTACATACACATTATACACCACCACTAGGGGGAGATCACTACATACAGATTATACACCACCACTAGGAGGAGATCACTACATACAGATTATACACCACCACTAGGGGGAGATCACTACATACACATTATACACCACCACTAGGAGGAGATCACTACATACACATTATACACCACCACTAGGGGGAGATCACTACATACACATTATACACCACCACTAGGGGGAGATCACTACATACACATTATACACCACCACTAGGGGGAGATCACTACATACACATTATACACCACCACTAGGGGGAGATCACTACATACACATTATACACCACCACTAGGGGGAGATCACTACATACACATTATACACTACCACTAGGAGGAGATCACTACATACAGATTATACACCACCACTAGGGGGAGATCACTACATACACATTATACACCACCACTAGGGGGAGATCACTACATACACATTATACACCACCACTAGGGGGAGATCACTACATACACATTATACACCACCACTAGGGGGGGATCACTACATACACATTATACACCACCACTAGGGGGAGATCACTACATACAGATTATACACCACCACTAGGAGGAGATCACTACATACAGATTATACACCACCACTAGGGGGAGATCACTACATACACATTATACACCACCACTAGGAGGAGATCACTACATACACATTATACACCACCACTAGGGGGAGATCACTACATACACATTATACAGCTACCATTAGGAAATAATGAAACTTTTCCAGATTCCGGATTGGAGAATTATTTTTTGTTGCAGTTCTGGATTACGGATCACATTCATATTCATGTCAGGCGACTTCCCTGCACTCAGCAAATTGTCACCAGCCCCTGGTGCACCTGGGAAATGTCACAGAGGCCAAATTCGATCCATAAATCCCTCTAATTAAGGCGTCAATCACAGGCCTCGCCCCTCCCCGTTTCACCTGCGCCATTGACAGATCCTTTTCTCAGGGGGAAATTACAATCGTGTTACAAGTTCTGATACATTGTAACGACACCTCTGAGCGGATGTCACAAAACGGTTGGACTGAAAGACGAGGAACCTGCAGGGAAATCATGTTCTGCGCAGCCCGATCCTGCCCCTTAAAGGGGAAGTCATCCCTCAGACTGTAAATTTATGACCCTCGTCGCTCATGGACCCGGTTTGATAATCCCTACCGGACTCCTCTAGATCTATTCAAGAGTCCTGTGACATTCCGGCCCCTGCCTGAATATCCTGTGTGAGAGGTAGTCACAGCCCCGCCCCCTGCCTGTATATCCTGAGAGGTAGTCACAGCCCCGCCCCCTGCCTGTATATCCTGTGTGAGAGGTAGTCACCGCCCCGCCCCCTGCCTGTATATCCTGTGTGAGAGGTAGTCACAGCCCCGCCCCCTGCCTGTATATCCTGTGTGAGAGGTAGTCACAGCCCCTCCCCCTGCCTGTATATCCTGTGTGAGAGGTAGTCACAGCCCCGCCCCCTGCCTGTATATCCTGTGTAAGAGGTAGTCACAGCCCCGCCCCCTGCCTGTATATCCTGTGTGAGAGGTAGTCACAGCCCCGCCCCCTGCCTGTATATCCTGTGTGAGAGGTAGTCACAGCCCCACCCCCTGCCTGAATATCCTGTGTAAGAGGTAGTCACAGCCCCGCCCCCTGCCTGTATATCCTGTGTCAGAGGTAGTCACAGCCCCGCCCCCTGCCTGTATATCCTGTGTGAGAGGTAGTCACAGCCCCGCCCCCTGCCTGTATATCCTGTGTGAGAGGTAGTCACAGCCCCGCCCCCTGCCTGTATATCCTGTGTGAGAGGTAGTCACAGCCCCACCCCCTGCCTGTATATCCTGTGTGAGAGGTAGTCAATCTTTTTATTTATAAAACACAAATACAAAATATTCACACGATACACATGATACATTTTTGATACATATAAGCACAAGACAATTATAAGCCCCTCATCCTATTACATCATCAATGGGGACACATGGACGTTCCTCCACAGCAGGTTTTGAGGATTAACCCTTTTATCCCCCTCATACACTCTGGCCAAGGCACTAATAATGTTTCCCACCACTGTAGCCACAGATAATTCCTCGCTCCTCATGGCCAGACAACATCTGGCCCCCCAGAGATGATAGACACAGACAGCATTGATAAGATACAACGTGCTCTTACTATAAGCCCCGAGAGCTACGGGGAACTGAGCGTACATCACCTCTGCATATGTCTGCACTTCTAGATGGGGGAGATGTAACAGGCGAGACAGCGCCCCCCACAGCTGCCTGGTGAAGAGACACTCACACACCAGGTGCTCCATAGTCTCTATCTCCGCTCCGCACTCCTCACGAGGACACGACCGATCTGAAGTATTCCTGATCTTCACATTCGCCTTTACATACATTTTTCCATGAAAGCCCAACCACAGAACATCCTTCATATGAAGGGGCACCCTATGGTCCTCCATCAGCCGCACTGCCCCCCTAACGTCTACACTCGGGGCGTTCCTCAGCTCCACCACCGCCCTGTAGTCAGCGCTCAGTATAGACTTGTAGAGGAGCTTCCTGGGGATGTCCCTCATATCATCACATGTTATCTTCCACTTTATCACCTTCCTAATGGCGTGCACCCCGTACCAGGACACCGCGCTCCTGACATGCGCTGTCACTCTCTTAATGGGATCACCCACCGTCCAGACACTCAGGAATGGTCCTATCTGCTGCCTGAACAGACGCGCCCACTGCTTTACCTTATTGCTACCTACAAAGGAAAAATTCTTATACAAAAAAAGCAAATTAAAGAAGAGCTCCGGACACAACATCCCCAGACCCCCATCCCTGCGGGGCAGGTAGGTGACGTTCCTTCTCACAATATTCATTCTATTGCCCCAAAGCAAATGGAAGAAAGCATTAGTGAGCCTCGGGAGCAAACTATCTGGAAGTGGAAACACCACGCTAATATAGACAAATAATGGCAGCAGGAACCTCTTCATGAGGACAATCCTGTCGTGGTACGAGAGCTTCCACATCAGCCATCGCTTCACCTTATCCTCACACAAGATCAACTTCTCCACCCAGTTGTCTTTTCCTTCATCATCTCCTCCAAACGCAACACCCAGGATCTTAATCTTTCCCAGAACTACATTAAAGGGGACCTGGAAAGCGTCGCTCTCCTCCCCGATCCACAAGGCCTCACTCTTCTCCATATTTACCGCTGAATTAGACACCTGTTCATACATTGCTATTTCCTGCTGTAACGCCTCACAACTCTGCCGAGACGGGATGAAGAGCGTAACGTCATCAGCATAAGCACAAAGCTTCACCTCCTCCTCATGACTGCCCAGATGGACCTTCATACCTGCAACCTCAGGATTCATCTGGACCCTCCTCAAGAAAGGGTCTAAACTGAAGACGTAGAGCAGAGGACTGAGAGGACAGCCCTGCCGCACTCCACACAAGACTCGAAATGGATCTGCAAAATGACCATTAACCAGCGGCCTAGTGACCGCATCCTTATACAGAATGTGCATCCACTCCACAAACACAGGCGGGATCCCATACGCCAACAAGACCTGGTACAAGTATGTGTGATGGACCCTATCAAAGGCTTTCCTCTGATCCAACCCCACTATGTATGTGCCCACCCTCCGGGACTTACTGTACGTCATGATCTCTCTAACCAACAACAAACAATCCTCTATAGAGCGGCCTCTCACCCCGCACCTCTGATTCATTATTAGAAGATCCTCTGCAACTTCACTCAACCTATAATAGAGAATTTTTGCCAAAATTTTATAATCTGTGTTTAATAAAGACAATGGGCGCCAATTTTTCAAGTCTCTTAAATCTCCCTTCTTGGCCAACAAGACCAAGATGGAACAGGACTGCGATTCTGACAACCTCCTAGAAGAGAAGATATCATTGTACACCCTCACCAGATCCGGACTCAACAGATCCTTAAACTCCTTATAGAACTCACCTGTCAGTCCATCCAAACCTGGACTCTTCTTGGTTTTTAGAGAGTCTATGCTTCTCCTGACCTCATCTTCTGTGATGGGCAGAGACATCCGTTCTGCCTGGGTAGGATCTAACCTCGGCAGGCTGATACCTCTCAGATAGAGGTCTATGTCCTGCTCCCTAATCTCAGACTTTTTATACAAGTTCTTATAATAGGTGGTAATGATGTCCTGCACCAAACCTTTCTCCGTCTGCTCTTCACCCTCAGCATCTATCAGACTGATCAGGAGTTTTTTACTCACTCTATTTCTACAGGCTGCATAGGGGTCCGGGGTGTGCAGCCCCCAACTATCAAACTCCCCCTCAGCTTTCAGAGACTTCAGGCGGTCATACTGCAGCTCCTTCATCTCTTCCTTAATACGATTGACCCTCTTACTATCAATGTCCTCCCCACCATTTATTCTAGAATACAACTTACTCAGGGCTCGCCGCAGAGCGCAGTATCGCATGTACTTCACATTTCCCTGTCTTCTTGCTGCAGATATAAAAAACTGTTTAATATCCCCCTTCATGCACTCCCACCACCCTGCCGTATCAGGAAACATACACTCGGTCGTCCTTCTGTCCTCATAGAAGGCCATGAACTGCTCTCGAAGCCTCGTATCATGGAGGACTAAACTATTCAGCTTCCAATAGCCTTTCCCGAACACCACAGCGTTACTCAGATCCAGCCCAACACTGACCATACAATGATCGGAGAACTCTATAGGGGTGACCTTACAGTCCAAACTATGGACCTCCTGCTTTATGTATATACGATCTATCCTACTGGCCTTCCTGCCCTGATGATAGGTATAACACGTCCTACCAGGAAAATGACGCCGACAACAATCCACGAGGCCGGCCTGCTGGACAATATTATTCAGATAGGTCTCATCGTATCTCAGCCGATCCACGGTACTAGAGCGGTCACTATTACTAGACACACAATTAAAATCCCCACACAACATAAACACTTTGGTTGTGAAACAATAAGGCTTGACCTGCTGAAACATCTCCCGACGCTCTCTACGGGATTGCGGAGCGTAGATATTTATGGCTCGGTAACTAATATTTTGCCATGTAAAATCCACCATTAAACATCTTCCCGCACAGATCTCTAATATCCGATCTATTCTCATCTCCCAGGTCCTAAACAATATGCCAACCCCATCATATTTGTCTAGCCCAAAAGACCAGAACGAGGCCCCCAGTGTCCAGTCTCTCTTAGATAAGAAGACCTCAGAATTATTCTGTAGTCTGGTCTCCTGTATCATGTACACGTCATAGTTCTCATCTGACAATCTCTGATAAATTGCCTGACGTCTTGTTTTTGTTTTGAGACTGTTCACATTCAGGATACAGATCTTCAAACTCATGCAGGTCACTTGGATTTCCTGGTCTTCTTCCTTCTACCACTACTGTGTCCTTTTGTTCCCCACCTCTTGGTGGACATGGACACGCCAATGTTCTCCTCAGCCGGCTCCTCCACACTGTGCTCCTCCACACTGCGCTCCTGGATGTCAGGATCACACATATCTCCCACTTCTCCTAAGATGTGGAATTTCCCAGGAGAGATCTCCACATCCGGTGATGCTCTTGCAGATAGATGCTTCCCAGACTCCCGTCCAGATGATACCTGCTTACGTTTTACCACCTTGAAACCATCATCATCCATAGGCTGCATCTCTTCTGTGGTGGTACTGGCACTAGGACAACTGGTGGAGGCATCTTCAGGTACCTCAGAGGTCACTCCAGTAACTGATGACACCTCAGGCTGGACATCCACCATCTCTACTTGCTGCTCTCCTGGATCTGTAACTGGATCACTCAAACCCTGACATCCAGGGACACCTGAACTCTGGACTCCAGCACCAGAGCCCACAGTGAGGTCCCTTGAGCTCTGATGCTCTTGGTTGAGGTCTTCTTCTGCAGGTATAGCTCCTTCTCCTTCCTTTGCAGTCTCCTCACCTGGCGGCTCACAGATCTTATTGTGCTGAGCGTCTGGACAATCCAGAAAAGTATGTCCATAAAGCAGGCAGAGATTGCACCTCACGTGTCCTGTACAGGCGTCTCTCCGATGTCCCAGCTCTCCACAAAGGGAACATTTGGCATGAGGGCAGGAATACGCCATGTGCCGGCCGCCACATCTGTGGCACAGTCTTGGCTGCCCGGGATAGTAACATATCCCCCTGTCAGAGCCCAAGAAGAAGACATGTGGCAGATGTCTGGTGACTCCCCGGTCCTGTATCAGCTGCACTCTGACCCTATATCCGCCATTCCAGATCCCCTCTTCATCATAGATCTTATTTGGCTCATCCAGAACCAGACATTGCCTCCGCAGCCAGAGCAGCACGTCACCCAGAGCCACCACCTCAGACTGGAGAAGGATGGTCACCACCACGGTCAGAGGCTTGGACAGCTGGATGACCTGGAGATACTTCCAGATAGTGTTGTCTCTTGTGGCGTTATAGATCTCCCAGAATTGGTCGAGGCTTCGTGGCAGCTTGAAGCTGATGTCATAGATCCTCGTGGTTGGCACATGGATCAGCGCATAGACCTCTAATGCATCGAACTTCATAAATCCTTTCAGAAGATCTTTCCCAATAAACTGTCGTGTCGGGATCCCCTCCTCAGGACCGATGTATTTAATCCGCACGGCATTCCTCCTCTGGGGGGTGGGGTTCGTCACACTTGAGAATAGTCTCTGCGGTCTCCCACTATTAGAGTCTATGGTGCTCTGGGCACTTGATCTCCGTGACCATGACAATTGCGCACCAGAAACCGCTCCCCCAGCTGGATTCTCCATGCCGGGATTGGTGCCCCCTACTGGAGCCTGTGTGCCGGAACTAGTGCCCCCTGCTGGAGCCTGTGTGCCGGAACTAGTGCCCCCTGCTGGCGACTTTTGAACGCTGGAGCCCTCTGCTGGCGACTTTTGCATGCTGGAGCCCTCTGCTGGCGACTTTTGCACGCTGGAGCCCTCTGCTGGTAGCCTTTGCACGCTGGAGCCCTCTGCTGGTGGCTTTTGCCCGCCGGGGCCCTCCGCTGGCGGCCTTTGTGCGCTGGAGCCGGTATCTTCTACCGGTGACTGTACATTGGCACTAGCGACCTCTGTTGGATCTGTGACCTCCATGTTATTCTCCTGGTCTACAGACAACTGCGAGTCCACTTGAGGCCTATTACACGTAGTCTCAGGCTCTATTATTGGGGTCACTTGTAATACTGAGGTTACTGTGAGGTTATCTCCACCTGCAGTCTCTGCTCTCTCCACAGTCACTGGGGTCAGGTGTGAACAGGTGTGTACAGGAGGAGTCATTAACACATTACCCTCTGAAGCAGACACAATCACTCCTTCACTCTGGGCCTGAACAGCACACACTGGATCTTCAGGTGCCATTGATTTTGTTTTCACCTTTAACCCTTTGATAGTCTCTGAGCCCCTCACTGGGCTGCCTTGTGATACAATATCATATACAGTATCATAGTCATTACAGTGACTGATCACATCTTTCCTCTTTAACCCCTGGAGCCGGGTTTCCCTCCTTGTGTTAGGGGGCCAGTTCTGTACTTTATGGGGGGCTCCCATCTCCTTCATGTGTCTCTCTCTCATAACATTCAGATCTCTGATACAGTTATCCAGACGCTCGCACTTCATTAATTTCATTTTACAATCTGCTTCAGTTTTTATATCAGCGCGTAATCTGGAAATCTCCATCTCCTTCTTATAAATCACTTTATCACAGACTGGAGTACTCACAGCTGCAGCCGCCGTCACATTGTCTTCTCCAGAATCTTCACCAGCAGCAGGGTGTAGGCCCAACTCCAAACCAGGGACTCTCCTAGATGACCCAGCCCAGCTTCCCTCCCCGCCTCCTGGGTCTGAGGCCATGACTCCTCCCCACAGGGAGCTCAGCAACACACAACCTCCACCCCTGCCTGTATATCCTGTGTGAGAGGTAGTCACAGCCCCGCCCCCTGCCTGTATATCCTGTGTGAGAGGTAGTCACAGCCCCGCCCCCTGCCTGTATATCCTGTGTGAGAGGTAGTCACAGCCCCGCCCCCTGCCTGTATATCCTGTGTAAGAGGTAGTCACAGCCCCGCCCCCTGCCTGTATATCCTGTGTGAGAGGTAGTCACAGCCCCGCCCCCTGCCTGTATATCCTGTGTGAGAGGTAGTCACAGCCCCGCCCCCTGCCTGTATATCCTGTGTGAGAGGTAGTCACAGCCCCGCCCCCTGCCTGTATATCCTGTGTGAGAGGTAGTCAATCTTTTTATTTATAATACACAAATACAAAATATTCACACATGATACACAAGACAATTATAAGGCCGGCCTGCTGGGCAATATTACTCAGATAAGTCTCATCAAGTCTCATATCTCAGCCGTCGCCATCACCAGAGCCGCCGCCATCACCAGAGCCGTCACCAGAGCCGTCGCCATCACCAGAGCCGTCACCATCACCAGAGCCCTCACTAATCACCAGAGCCGTCGCCATCCCCAGAGCCGTCACCATCACTAGACACAATTAAAGTCCCCACACAACATAAACACGGATCTTCAGACTCATGCAGGTCACTTAGATTTCCTGGTCTTCTTCCTTCTACCACTACTGTGTCCTTTTGTTCCCCACCTCTTGGTGGACATGGACAAGGCAATGTTCTCCTCAGCCGGCTCCTCCACACTGCGCTCCTCCACGTCAGGATCACACGTATCTCCCACTTCTTCTCCTAAGACGTGGAATTTCCCAGGAGAGATCTCCACATCCGGTGACGCTCTTGCAGATAGATGTTTCCCAGACTCCAGTCCAGATGCCACATGTTTACGTTTTACCACCTTGAAACCATCATCATCCATAGGCTGCATCACTTCTGTGGTGGTACCGGCACTAGGACAACTGCTGGAGGCATCTTCAGGTACCCCAGAGGTCACTCCAGTAACTGATGACACCTCAGGCTGGACATCCACCATCTCTACTTGCTGCTCTACTGGATCTGTAACTGGATCACCCAAGCCCTGACATCCAGGGTCACCTGAACTCTGGACTCCAGCACCAGAGCCCACAGTGAGGTCCCCTGAGCTATGGTGCTCTTGGTTGAGGTCCTCTTCTGCAGGTATATCTCCTCCTCCTCCTCCTCCTCCTCCCTTTACAGTCTCCTCACCTGGCGGCTCACAGGTCTTATTATGCTGAGCGTCTGGACAATCCAGAAAAGTATGTCCATAAAGCAAGCAGAGATTGCATCTTACGTGTCCTGTACAGGCGTCTCTCCGATGTCCCAGCTCTCCACACAGGGAACATTTGGCATGAGGGCAGGAATACGCCATGTGCCGGCCGCCACATCTGTGGCACAGTCTTGGCTGCCCAGGATAGTAACATATCCCCCTGTCAGAGCCCAAGAAGAAGACGTGTGGCAGATGTCTGGTGACTCCCCGGTCCTGGATCAGCTGCACTCTGACCTTATATCCGCCATTCCAGATCCCCTCTTCATCATAGATTTTGTTTGGCTCATCCAGAACCAGACATTGTCTCCGCAGCCAGTGCAGCACGCCACCCAGAGCCACCACCTCAGACTGGAGAAGGATGGTCACCACCACGGTCAGAGGCTTGGACAGCTGGATGACCTGGAGATACTTCCAGATACTGTTGTCTCTTGTGGCGTTATAGATCTCCCAGAATTGGTCGAGGCTTCGTGGCAGCTTGAAGCTGATGTCATAGATCCTCGTGGTTGGCACATGGATCAGTGCATAGACCTCTAATGCTTCGAACTTCATAAATCCTTTCAGAAGATCTTTCCCAATAAACTGTCGTGTTGGGATCCCCTCCTCAGGACCGATGTATTTAATCCGCACGGCATTCCTCCTCTGGGGGGCGGGGTTCGTCACACTTGAGAATAGTCTCTGCGGTCTTCCACTATTAGAGTCTATGGTGCTCTGGGCACTTGATCTCCGTGACCACGACAATTGCGCACCAGAAACCGCTCCCCCAGCTGGATTCTCTGTGCCGGGATTGGTGCCCCCTGCTGGAGCCTGTGTGCCGGAACTAGTGCCCCCTGCTGGAGCCTGTGTGCTGGAACTAATGCCCCCTGCTGGAGCCTGTGTGCTGGAACTAGTGCCCCCTGCTGGAGCCTGTGTGCTGGAACTAATGCTTCCCGCTGATAGCTTTTGCACGCTGGAGCCCTCTGCTGGCGGGTTTTGGATGCTGGAGCCCTCTGCTGGTGACTTTTGCACGCTGGAGCCCTCCGCTGGCAGCTTTTGCACGCTGGAGCCCTCCGCTGGCGGCCTTTGTGCGCTGGAGCCGGTATCCTCTACCGGTGACTGTACACTGGCATTAGCGATCTCTATTAGGTCTGTGACCTCCATGTTATTCTCCTGGTCTACAGACAACTGCGAGTCCACTTGAGGCCTATTACACGTAGTCTCAGGCTCTATTACTGGGGTCACTGGTAATACTGGGGTCACTGCCGGGTTATCTCCACCTGCAGTCTCTGCTCTCTCCACAGCCACTGCTGTCAGGTGTGAACAGGTGTGTACCGCAGGAGTCATTAACACTTTACTCTCTGGAGCAGACACAGTCACTCCTTCACTCTGGGCCTGAACAGAACACACTGGATCTTCAGGTGCCATTGATTTTGTTTTCACCTTTAACCCTTTGATAGTCTCTGAGCCCCTCACTGGGTTGCCCTGTGATACAATATCATACACAGTATCATAGTCATTGCAGTGACTGATCACATCCCTCCTCTTTAACCCCTGGAGCCGGGTTTCCCTCCTTGTGTTAGGGGGCCAGTTCTGTCCTTTATGGGGGGCTCCCATCTCCTTCATATGTCTCTCTCTCATGACACTCAGATCTCGGATACAGTTATCCAGACGCTCGCACTTCATTAATTTCATTTTACAATCTGCTTCAGTTTTTATTTCAGCGCGTAATCTGGAAATCTCCATCTCCTTCTTATAAATCACTTGATCACAGACTGGAGTACTCACAGCTGCAGCTGCCGTCACATTGTCTTCTGCAGAATCTTCACCAGCAGCAGGGTGTAGGCCCAACTCCAAACCAGGGACTCTGCTTGATGACCCAGCCCAGCTTCCCTCCCCGCCTCCTGGGTCTGAGGCCATGACTCCTCCCCACAGGGAGCTCAGCAACACACAACCTCCACCACTGCCTGTATATCCTGTGTGAGAGGTAGTCACAGCCCCGCCCCCTGCCTGTATATCCTGTGTGAGAGGTAGTCACAGCCCCGCCCCCTGCCTGTACATCCTGTGTGAGAGTTAGTCACAGCCCCGCCCCCTGCCTGTATATCCTGTGTGAGAGGTAGTCACAGCCCCGCCCCCTGCCTGTATATCCTGTGTGAGAGGTGGTCACAGCCCCGCCCCCTGCCTGTATATCCTGTGTGAGAGGTGGTCACAGCCCCGCCCCCTGCCTGTATATCCTGTGTGAGAGGTAGTCACAGCCCCGCCCCCTGCCTGTATATCCCGTGTGAGAGGTGGTCACAGCCCCGCCCCCTGCCTGTATATCCTGTGTGATAGGTAGTCACAGCCCCGCCCCCTGCCTGTATATCCTGTGTGAGAGGTAGTCACAGCCCCGCCCCCTGCCTGTATATCCTGTGTAAGAGGTAGTCACAGCCCCGCCCCCTGCCTGTATATCCTGTGTAAGAGGTAGTCACAGCCCCGCCCCCTGCCTGTATATCCTGTGTGAGAGGTAGTCACAGCCCCGCCCCCACTGCCTGTATAACCTGTGTGAGAGGTAGTCACAGCCCCGCCCCCTGCCTGTATATCCCGTGTGAGAGGTGGTCACAGCCCCGCCCCCTGCCTGTATATCCTGTGTAAGAGGTAGTCACAGCCCCGCCCCCTGCCTGTATATCCTGTGTGAGAGGTAGTCACAGCCCCGCCCCCTGCCTGTATATCCTGTGTGAGAGGTAGTCACAGCCCCGCCCCCCTGCCTGTATATCCTGTGTGAGAGGTAGTCACAGCCCCGCCCCCCTGCCTGTATATCCTGTGTGAGAGGTAGTCACAGCCCCGTCCCCTGCCTGTATATCCTGTGTGAGAGGTAGTCACAGCCCCGCCCCCTGCCTGTATATCCTGTGTGAGGGGTAGTCACAGCCCCGCCCCCTGCCTGTACATCCTGTGCGAGAGGTAGTCACAGCCCCGCCCCCTGACTGTATATCCTGTGCGAGAGGTAGTCACAGCCCCGCCCCCTGACTGTATATCCTGTGCGAGAGGTAGTCACAGCCCCGCCCCCTGCCTGTATATCCTGTGTGAGAGGTAGTCACAGTCCCGCCCCCTGCCTGTATATCCTGTGTGAGAGGTAGTCACAGCCCCGCCCCTCCTGTATATCCTGTGTGAGAGGTAGTCACAGCCCCGTCCCCTGCCTGTATATCCTGTGTGAGAGGTGGTCACAGCCCCGCCCCCTGCCTGTATCTCCTGTGTGAGAGGTAGTCACAGCCCCGCCCCCTGCCTGTATATCCTGTGTGAGAGGTGGTCACAGCCCCGCCCCCTGCCTGTATATCCTGTGTGAGAGGTAGTCACAGCCCCGCCCCCTGCCTGTATATCCTGTGTGAGAGGTAGTCACAGCCCCGCCCCCTGCCTGTATATCCTGTGTGAGAGGTAGTCACAGCCCCGCCCCCTGCCTGTATATCCTGTGTGAGAGGTAGTCACAGCCCCGCCCCCTGCCTGTATATCCTGTGTGAGAGGTAGTCACAGCCCCGCCCCTCCTGTATATCCTGTGTAAGGGCTTATTCACATGGCCGTCTGCGGGGACGTACATGCGGCTGCAAATTTTCAGGAAATCACTACCATGGCAATTACTTAATCCAGTACACTTAAAGGGGCTGTCCGTATGGTTCTCCTCTGCACAGTGCACCCTGGGACATCCCCTAGGATCAGTATATGTCACCTACAGATGGGGGACAGGATAATGGGATAGTAATTGTCTTGTAAGCAGTTGTCCTCCCCGCACTGCGGCTCTGGCGCAGGTTGTGTCCCCCTTGGTGATGGGGAGAGGACGGGTCACACTCTCCGCTTCCGCCTGAGCGAGCGCGATGGATCTGACGGAGGATAAACACGGAGAGAGATTTATTCCCTGCCGGGGAATGGAAGTCACAAACCATTAAACTCCCTGATACAAGTTCTCTCTTTATTACATAAGAGCAAAGGTAAGAGGGGCCCCGCTGCGAGGGGGCCCGGGGCCAGTAACCCTTACTGCGCTGGTCTCACAATACAGCCAAGGGACGACCAACATGGCTGCCATGGATAAGGGATGACCATTCAGCTTTCCTACAGTCCTGAGAGGCTTTTTAACAGGGGCCCCTGCACTGCAACATAGACATTCAGAAGACTGGGAAAGCTGGGTGATGTCAGAGACCGCACGGACACCAGAAACCCCCACCCCTGGGCTTTGAACATGAAAGTGGAGAGAGGTTAGAAAATATCCCCCAACGTCTAGAGGTTTGTGGGTGCTCCTGATCCTAGAACCTGGGGGCCCCCGGGCCCTGACTCCCTATAGGAATATGTTACATTATAAATATCTCCCAACTCCCCTCTCCCCTGCAACTCTCCTCCTCCCCTGTTCCCCCACAGCAGCTCTCCTCTCCCTGTTCCTCCATAGCAGCTCTCCTCTCCCTGTTCCTCCATAGCAGCTCTCCTCTCCCTGTTCCTCCATAGCAGCTCTCCTCTCCCTGTTCCCCCACAGCAGCTCTCCTCTCCCTGTTCCCCCACAGCAGCTCTCCTCTTCCTGTTCCTCCACAGCAGCCCTCCTCTCCCTGTTCCTCCATAGCAGCTCTCCTCTCCCTGTTCCCCCACAGCAGCTCTCCTCTCCCTGTTCCTCCATAGCAGCTCTCCTCTCCCTGTTCCTCCATAGCAGCTCTCCTCTCCCTGTTCCCCCATAGCAGTTCTCCTCTCCCAGTTCCTCCATAGCAGCTCTCCTCTCCCTGCCCCCCCAGCAGCTCTCGTCTACCTGTTCCTCCATAGCAGCTCTCCTCTCCCTGTTCCTCCATAGCAGTTCTCCTCTCCCTGTTCCTCCATAGCAGCTCTCCTCCCCCTGTTCCTCCATAGCAGCTCTCCTCTCCCTGTTCCTCCATAGCAGCTCTACTCTCCCTGTTCCCCCATAGCAGTTCTCCTCTCCCTGTTCCTCCATAGCAGCTCTCCTCTCCCTGCCCCCCCAGCAGCTCTCCTCTACCTGTTCCTCCATAGCAGCTCTCCTCTCCCTGTTCCTCCATAGCAGTTCTCCTCTCCCTGTTCCTCCATAGCAGCTCTCCTCTCCCTGTTCCTCCATAGCAGCTCTCCTCTCCCTGTTCCTCCATAGCAGCTCTACTCTCCCTGTTCCCCCATAGCAGTTCTCCTCTCCCTGTTCCTCCATAGCAGCTCTCCTCTCCCTGCCCCCCCCAGCAGCTCTCCTCTTCCTGTTCCTCCATAGCAGCTCTACTCTCCCTGTTCCCCCATAGCAGTTCTCCTCTCCCTGTTCCTCCATAGCAGCTCTCCTCTCTCTGCCCCCCCAGCAGCTCTCCTCTACCTGTTCCTCCATAGCAGCTCTACTCTCCCTGTTCCCCCATAGCAGTTCTCCTCTCCCTGTTCCTCCATAGCAGCTCTCCTCTCTCTGCCCCCCCAGCAGCTCTCCTCTACCTGTTCCTCCATAGCAGCTCTCCTCTCCCTGTTCATCCATAGCAGCTCTCCTCTCTCTGCCCCCCCCAGCAGCTCTCCTCTACCTGTTCCTCCATAGCAGCTCTCCTTTCCCTGTTTCTCCATAGCAGCTCTCCTCTTCCTGTTCCTCCATAGCAGCTCTCCTCTCCCTGTTCCTCCATAGCAGCTCTCCTCTCCCTGTTGCTCCATAGCAGCTCTCCTCTCCCTGTTGCTCCATAGCAGCTCTCCTCTCCCTGTTCCTCCATAGCAGTTCTCCTCTCCCTGTTCCTCCATAGCAGCTCTCCTCTCCCTGTTCCTCCATAGCAGCTCTCCTCTCCCTGCCCCCCAGCAGCTCTCCTCTACCTGTTCCCCCATAGCAGCTCTCCTCTCCCTGTTCCTCCATAGCAGCTCTCCTCTCCCTGCACCCCCAGCAGCTCTCCTCTACCTGTTCCTCCATATCAGCTCTCCTCTCCCTGTTCCTCCATAGCAGCTCTCCTCTTCCTGTTCATCCATAGCAGCTCTCCTCTCCCTGTTCCTCCATAGCAGCTCTCCTATCCCTGTTCCTCCATAGCAGCTCTTCTCTCCCTGTTCCCTCACAGCAGCTCTCCTCTCCCTGCCCCCCCCCCAGCAGCTCTCCTCTCCCTGTTCCTCCATAGCAGCTCTCCTCTCCCTCTTACTCCATAGCAGCTCTTCTCTCTTTGTTCCTCCATAGCAGCTCTCCTCTCCCTGTTCCTCCATAGCAGCTCTCCTCTCCCTGCCCCCCAGCAGCTCTCCTCTACCTGTTCCCCCATAGCAGCTCTCCTCTCTCTGCCCCCCCAGCAGCTCTCCTCTACCTGTTCCTCCATAGCAGCTCTCCTTTCCCTGTTCCTCCATAGCAGCTCTCCTCTTCCTGTTCCTCCATAGCAGCTCTCCTCTCCCTGTTCCTCCATAGCAGCTCTCCTCTCCCTGTTGCTCCATAGCAGCTCTCCTCTCCCTGTTCCTCCATAGCAGTTCTCCTCTCCCTGTTCCCCCACAGCAGCTGTCCTCTCCCTGTTCCTCCATAGCAGCTCTTTTCTCCCTGTTCCCCCACAGCAGCTGTCCTCTCCCTGTTCCTCCATAGCAGCTCTGCTCTTCCTGTTCCTCCATAGCAGCTCTCCTCTCCATGTTCCTTCATAGCAGCTCTCCTCTCCCTGTTCCTCCATAGCAGCTCTCCTCTCCCTGTTCCTCCATAGCAGCTCTTCTCTCCCTGTTCCCCCACAGCAGCTCTCCTCTCCCTGTTCCTCCACAGCAGCTCTCCTCTCCCTGTTCCTCCATAGCAGCTCTCCTCTCCCTGTTCCTCCATAGCAGCTCTTCTCTCCCTCTTCCTCCATAGCAGCTCTTCTCTCCTTGTTCCTCCATAGCAGCTCTCCTCTCCCTGTTCCTCCATAGCAGCTCTCCTCTCCCTGTTCCTCCATAGCAGCTCTCCTCTCCCTGCCCCCCAGCAGCTCTCCTCTACCTGTTCCCCCATAGCAGCTCTCCTCTCCCTGCACCCCCAGCAGCTCTCCTCTACCTGTTCCTCCATAGCAGCTCTCCTCTCCCTGTTCCTCCATAGCAGCTCTCCTCTCCCTGTTCATCCATAGCAGCTCTCCTCACCCTGTTCCTCCATAGCAGCTCTCCTATCCCTGTTCCTCCATAGCAGCTCTTCTCTCCCTGTTCCCTCACAGCAGCTCTCCTCTCCCTGCCCCCCCCAGCAGCTCTCCTCTCCCTGTTCCTCCATAGCAGCTCTCCTCTCCCTCTTACTCCATAGCAGCTCTTCTCTCCTTGTTCCTCCATAGCAGCTCTCCTCTCCCTGTTCCTCCATAGCAGCTCTCCTCTCCCTGTTCCTCCATAGCAGCTCTCCTCTCCCTGCCCCCCAGCAGCTCTCCTCTACCTGTTCCCCCATAGCAGCTCTCCTCTCCCTGCCCCCCCAGCAGCTCTCCTCTACCTGTTCCTCCATAGCAGCTCTCCTCTCCCTGTTCATCCATAGCAGCTCTCCTCTCCCTGTTACTCAATAGCAGCTCTCCTCTCCCTGTTCCCTCACAGCAGCTCTTCTCTCCCTGTTCCCTCACAGCAGCTCTCCTCTCCCTGCCCCCCCCAGCAGCTCTCCTCTACCTGTTCCTCCATAGCAGCTCTCCTCTCCCTGTTCATCCATAGCAGCTCTCCTCTCCCTGCCCCCCCAGCAGCTCTCCTCTACCTGTTCCTCCATAGCAGCTCTCCTCTTCCTGTTCCTCCATAGCAGCTCTCCTCTCCCTGTTCCTCCATAGCAGTTCTCCTCTCCCTATTCCTCCATAGCAGTTCTCCTATCCCTGTTCCTCCATAGCAGCTCTCCTCTCCCTGCCCCCCCAGCAGCTCTCCTCTCCCTGTTCCTCCATAGCAGTTCTCCTCTCCCTGTTCCTCCATAGCAGCTCTTCTCTCCCTGTTCCCCCCCAGCAGCTCTCCTCTACCTGTTCCTCCATAGCAGCTCTCCTCTCCTTCTTCCTCCATAGCAGCTCTCCTCTTCCTGTTCCTCTATAGCAGCTCTCCTCTCCCTGTTCCTCCATAGCAGCTCTCCTCTCCATGTTCCTTCATAGCAGCTCTCCTCTCCCTGTTCCGCCATAGAAGCTCTTCTCTCCCTGTTCCCCCATAGCAGTTCTACTCTCCCTGTTCCTCCATAGCAGCTCTCCTCTTCCTGTTCCTCCATAGCAGCTCTCCTCTCCCTGTTCCTCCATAGCAGCTCTCCTCTTCCTGTTCCTCCACAGCAGCTCTCCTCTCCCTGTTCCTCCATAGCAGCTCTCCTTTCCCTGTTCCTCCATAGCAGCTCTCCTCTCCCTGTCCCCCAGCAGCTCTCCTCTCATGTTCCTTCATAACAGCTCTCCTCTCCCTGTTCCTCCATAGCAGCTCTTCTCTCCCTGTTCCCCCACAGCAGCTCTCCTCTCCCTGTTCCTCCATAGCAGGTCTTCTCTCCCTGTTCCTCCATAGCAGTTCTCCTCTCCCTGTTCCTCCACAGCAGCTCTTCTCTCCCTGTTCCCCCACAGCAGCTGTCCTCTCCCTGTTCCTCCATAGCAGCTCTCCTCTTCCTGTTCCTCCATAGCAGCTCTCCTCTCCCTGTTCCTCCATAGCAGCTCTTCTCTCCCTGTTCCTCCATAGCAGCTCTCCTCTCCCTGTTCCTCCATAGCAGCTCTCCTCTCCATGTTCCTTCATAGCAGCTCTCCTCTCCCTATTCCTCCATAGCAGCTCTCCTCTCCATGTTCCTCCATAGCAGCTCTCCTCTACCTGTTCCCCCATAGCAGTTCTCCTCTCCCTGTTCCTCCATAGCAGCTCTCCTCTCCCTGTTCCTCCATAGCAGCTCTCCTCTCCCTGTTCCTCCATAGCAGCTCTCCTCTCCCTCTTCCTCCATAGCTGTTCTCCTGTCCCTCTTCCCCCACAGCAGCTCTCCTCTCCCTGTTCCTCCATAGCAGCTCTCCTCTCCCTCTTCCTCCATAGCAGTTCTCCTCTCCCTCTTCCCCCACAGCAGCTCTCCAGTGCCGCTTGGAGACCAGCAGCCAAGATGTCATCATACTGGGACGAGCTGACGGCACATTCATCTCTATCAGTGTCCTCAGGACCCTGGACATCCCTCCTGCTGCCAGGAAAGAACAGAGCCAAATATCCGGGATTGTCCTTTGGGATCCGGGAAGGTCGGTAAGTATTTTATTACAATGTATTTCCACCCGACACCCCCAGGCTATGCCCCGCCCACACCTGCCGTCCCCTCCATATTAGTTTTATTTCTCTGTTTTATTCTGTGTCTCTAGAAGCCGCCGTCTCCCCGGAGAGGATCTGCGCAGCGTTCACAGGAACTTCCAAACTGTCAGCGAGTATGTCCTATAAATTATTCACATGCAGCAGAGACGCCGCTCCTTCACCTCCTCAGCGCTAACCACAAGTAACGGCGGAAAATAAAAGATGCTTTTCCCTCGTTTGTAAGGAACATCCCAGCGAGAAGTGCACCGCCATATAACACCGCGAGGAGATGGAAGCTCCATAAATATAAGGTTATTACTGGCTGCAAAAGCTTCATGTCCTACACATTCTGGAGCAATAATTAACGGAGTGCAACTATAATAATACTGCCCCCTATGTACAGGGATATAACTACTATAATACTGCCCCCTATGTACAAGAATATAACTACTATAATACTGCCCCCTATGTACAGGGATATAACTACTATAATACTGCCCCCTGTGTACAGGAATATAACTACTATTATACTGCCCCCTATGTACAGGAATATAACTACTATTATACTGCCCCCTATGTACAGGGATATAACTACTATAATACTGCCCCCTATGTACAGGAATATAACTACTATAATACTGCCCCCTATGTACAGGAATATAACTACTATAATACTGCCCCCTATGTACAGGAATATAACTACTATAATACTGCCTCCTATGTACAAGAATATAACTACTATAATACTGCCCCCTATGTACAGGAAAATAACTACTATAATACTGCCCCCTATGTACAGGAATATAACTACTATAATACTGCCCCCTATGTACAAGAATATAACTACTATAATACTGCCCCCTATGTACAGGAATATAACTACTATAATACTGCCCCCTATGTACAGGAATATAACTACTATAATACTGCCCCCTGTGTACAGGAATATAACTACTATAATACTGCCCCCTATGTACAGGGATATAACTACTATAATACTGCCCCCTATGTACAGGGATATAACTACTATAATACTGCCCCCTATGTACAAGAATATAACTACTATAATACTGCCCCTTATGTACAGGAATATAACTGCTATAATACTGCCCCCTATGTACAGGAATATAACTACTATTATACTGCCCCCTATGTACAGGAATATAACTACTATTATACTGCCCCCTATGTACAGGGATATAACTACTATAATACTGCCCCCTGTGTACAGGAATATAACTACTATTATACTGCCCCCTATGTACAGGAATATAACTACTATTATACTGCCCCCTATGTACAGGGATATAACTACTATAATACTGCCCCCTGTGTACAGGAATATAACTACTATTATACTGCCCCCTATGTACAGGAATATACCTACTATAATACTGCCCCCTATGTACAGGAATATAACTACTATAATACTGCCCCCTATGTACAAGAATATAACTACTATAATACTGCCCCCTATGTACAGGAATATAACTACTATAATACTGCCTCCTATGTACAAGAATATAACTACTATAATACTGCCCCCTATGTACAGGAATATAACTACTATTATACTGCCCCCTATGTACAGGAATATAACTACTATTATACTGCCCCCTATGTACAGGAATATAACTACTATAATACTGCCCCCTATGTACAAGAATATAACTACTATAATACTGCCCCCTATGTACAGGAATATAACTACTATTATACTGCCCCCTATGTACAGGAATATAACTACTATTATACTGCCCCCTATGTACAAGAATATAACTACTATAATACTGCCCCCTATGTACAAGAATATAACTACTATAATACTGCCCCCTATGTACAGGAATATAACTACTATTATACTGCCCCCTATGTACAGGAATATAACTACTATTATACTGCCCCCTATGTACAGGGATATAACTACTATAATACTGCCCCCTGTGTACAGGAATATAACTACTATTATACTGCCCCCTATGTACAGGAATATACCTACTATAATACTGCCCCCTATGTACAGGAATATAACTACTATAATACTGCCCCCTATGTACAAGAATATAACTACTATAATACTGCCCCCTATGTACAGGAATATAACTACTATAATACTGCCCCCTATGTACAGGAATATAACTACTATAATACTGTCCCCTATGTACAGGAATATAACTACTATAATACTGCCCCTATGTACAAGGATATAACTACTATAATACTGCCCCCTATGTACAGGAATATAACTACTATAATACTGCCCCCTATGTACAGGAATATAACTACTATAATACTGTCCCCTATGTACAGGAATATAACTACTATAATACTGCCCCTATGTACAAGGATATAACTACTATAATACTGCCCCCTATGTACAGGAATATAACTACTATAATACTGCCCCCTATGTACAAGAATATAACTACTATAATACTGCCCCTATGTACAAGGATATAACTACTATAATACTGCCCCCTATGTACAGGAATATAACTACTATAATACTGCCCCCTATGTACAAGAATATAACTACTATAATAGTGCCCCCTATGTACAGGAATATAACTACTATAATACTGCCCCCTATGTACAAGAATATAACTACTATAATACTGCCCCCTATGTACAAGAATATAACTACTATAATACTGCTCCCTATGTACAGGAATATAACTATTATAATACTGCCCCCTATGTACAGGAATATAACTACTATAATACTACCCCCTATGTACAAGAATATAACTACTATAATACTGCCCCCTATGTACAAGAATATAACTACTATAATACTGCCCCCTATGTACAAGAATATAACTACTATAATACTGCCCCCTATGTACAAGAATATAACTACTATAATACTGCCCCCTATGTACAAGAATATAACTACTATAATACTGCCCCCTATGTACAAGAATATAACTACTATAATAGTGCCCCCTATGTACAGGAATATAACTACTATAATACTGCCCCCTATGTACAGGAATATAACTACTATAATACTGCCCCCTATGTACAAGAATATAACTACTATAATACTGCCCCCTATGCTTGGAGGGTGCGGGGGTCACAGCTCGGGTCGGCGCGGGCAGGTGAGGTTCCCGTACATCTCTGTACACAGTCAGTGGCGGCTCATTACACGCCAACACCGGAGTGGCAGGAACATTTGTGTGAGCGGCCATTCAGCGGACTCAGTGGGATGCGCATTGTATCACTAAGTGCGAGGAGGGGGCCGCAACTAACACGTTTCTTAATGCACATTCTTCATACAGCAGCCATTACCCCCACAGGCCGCCGCGCCAATTATTCCAGGGAGAAGCCAAACATTCCACAAGAACATAATCACTCAATATATTTATATGTATACAGCAAAGCAGAGGAGAACAGGAGAATAGTGAGTGCAGCTCTGGAGTATAATACAGGATGTAACTCAGGATCAGTACAGGATAAGTAATGTCATGTATGTACACAGTGACTGCACCAGCAGAATAGTGAGTGCAGCTCTGGAGTATAATTCAGGATGTAACTCAGGATCAGTACAGGATAAGTAATGTCATGTATGTACACAGTGACTGCACCAGCAGCAGAATAGTGAGTGCAGCTCTGGGGTATAATACAGGATGTAACTCAGGATCAGTACAGGATAAGTAATGTCATGTATGTACACAGTGACTGCACCAGCAGCAGAATAGTGAGTGCAGCTCTGGGGTATAATACAGGATGTAACTCAGGATCAGTACAGGATAAGTAATGTCATGTCTGTACACAGTGACTGCACCAGCAGCAGAATAGTGAGTGCAGCTCTGGAGTATAATACAGGATGTAACTCAGGATCAGTACAGGATAAGTAATGTCATGTATGTACACAGTGACTGCACCAGCAGCAGAATAGTGAGTGCAGCTCCGGGGTATAATACAGGATGTAACGCAGGATCAGTACAGGATAAGTAATGTCATGTATGTACACAGTGACTGCACCAGCAGCAGAATAGTGAGTGCAGCTCTGGAGTATAATACAGGATGTAACTCAGGATCAGTACAGGATAAGTAATGTCATGTATGTACACAGTGACTGCACCAGCAGCAGAATAGTGAGTGCAGCTCTGGGGTATAATACAGGATGTAACTCAGGATCAGTACAGGATAAGTAATGTCATGTATGTACACAGTGACACCACCAGCAGAATAGTGAGTGCAGCTCTGGAGTATAATACTGGATGTAACTCAGGATCAGTACAGGATCAGTAATGTCATGTATGTACACAGTGACTGCACCAGCAGCAGAATAGTGAGTGCAGCTCCGGGGTATAATACAGGATGTAACGCAGGATCAGTACAGGATAAGTAATGTCATGTATGTACACAGTGACTGCACCAGCAGCAGAATAGTGAGTGCAGCTCTGGAGTATAATACAGGATGTAACTCAGGATCAGTACAGGATAAGTAATGTCATGTATGTACACAGTGACTGCACCAGCAGCAGAATAGTGAGTGCAGCCCTGGGGTATAATACAGGATGTATCTCAGGATCAGTACAGGATAAGTAATGTCATGTATGTACACAGTGACAGCACCAGCAGAATAGTGAGTGCAGCTCTGGAGTATAATACTGGATGTAACTCAGGATCAGTACAGGATCAGTAATGTCATGTATGTACACAGTGACTGCACCAGCAGCAGAGTAGTGAGTGCAGCTCCGGGGTATAATACAGGATGTAACTCAGGATCAGTACAGGATAAGTAATGTCATGTATGTACACAGTGACTGCACCAGCAGCAGAATAGTGAGTGCAGCCCTGGGGTATAATACAGGATGTATCTCAGGATCAGTACAGGATAAGTAATGTCATGTATGTACATAGTGACTGCACCAGCAGCAGAATAGTGAGTGCAGCTCTGGGGTATAATACAGGATGTAACTCAGGATCAGTACAGGATAAGTAATGTCATGTATGTACACAGTGACTGCACCAGCAGCAGAATAGTGAGTGCAGCTCTGGGGTATAATACAGGATGTAACTCAGGATCAGTACAGGATAAGTAATGTCATGTATGTACACAGTGACTGCACCAGCAGCAGAATAGTGAGTGCAGCTCTGGGGTATAATACAGGATGTAACTCAGGATCAGTACAGGATAAGTAATGTCATGTATGTACATAGTGACTGCACCAGCAGCAGAATAGTGAGTGCAGCTCTGGGGTATAATACAGGATGTAACTCAGGATCAGTACAGGATAAGTAATGTCATGTATGTACACAGTGACTACACCAGCAGCAGAATAGTGAGTGCAGCTCTGGTGTATAATACAGGATGTAACTCAGGATCAGTACAGGATAAGTAATGTCATGTATGTACACAGTGACTGCACCAGCAGCAGAATAGTGAGTGCAGCTCTGGGGTATAATACAGGATGTAACTCAGGATCAGTACAGGATAAGTAATGTCATGTATGTACACAGTGACTGCACCAGCAGCAGAATAGTGAGTGCAGCTCTGGGGTATAATACAGGATGTAACTCAGGATCAGTACAGGATAAGTAAAGTCATGTATGTACACAGTGACTGCACCAGCAGCAGAATAGCGAGTGCAGCTCTGGGGTATAATACGGTGTAGGGTCAGAGTAGGGCAGTAGTAATAAGATATAATTCTCTGCTCGTTTTGCTGTAGTCGTGATCATTGCCGGTGATATCTGGATGTAAGGGAATACGCTGTAGAGGAGGGGCGGTTGCGTTACCATAGCATCCTCTGCTTCTCCCCCATATTATATCCTTCTTAGCTTCTCTGGATACAATCTTTCCATTTCCAGGAAACGCAGTGGAATTCCAGGAGACGTCCCACTGTCCATCACACGGCTCCTCCCTGTACAGTATAAGCTGCGGATCGTGTACAGTATCCCCCCAGGAATAAGGGGGTGCAGGGCACAAGGATTGCCACTATGGGGGTATGAGAAAGAACTTGGGTGGGAGACAGTTTACACCCTTGGGTTCATATTGAGCACTGTCAGCAGTTGTAAAAAGGGGCGTAACCTGAGGAGGGTGCGGGCACAACTGGGCCCAAGAGGCTTAGGGGGCCCATAAGGTGTCACTTTCCTATATGAGAAAACTAGTACAAGAAATCAGACACTACAGCCGGGGCCCGGGACAGACTTTACACTGGGGCCCAGCAGCTCCAATTTACACCCCTGCTAGTGCCTATGCAGACAGTGATAAGTGCTGGTCCTGATGAGCTGTGGGGTGGGACTGATCAATGCACAGAGCACAGTCCTGCTGCTACTAACATACGCCACAAAGGTCTACATATCTCTCCAGGGACAATACATAACACTGGCTGCAGAGAGCACAGAGCACAGCAGTGTGAGGTCTGATTACACATTTCTCCAGGGACAGTACATAACACTGGCTGCAGAGAGCACAGAGCACAGCAGTGTGAGGTCTGATTACACATCTCTCCAGGGACAATACATAACACTGGCTGCAGAGAGCACAGAGCACAGCAGTGTGAGGTCTGATTACACATCTCTCCAGGGACAATACATAACACTGGCTGCAGAGAGCACAGAGCACAGCAGTGTGAGGTCTGATTACACATCTCTCCAGGGACAATACATAACACTGGCTGCAGAGAGCACAGAGCACAGCAGTGTGAGGTCTGATTACACATCTCTCCAGGGACAATACATAACACTGGCTGCAGAGAGCACAGAGCACAGCAGTGTGAGGTCTGATTACATATCTCTCCAGGGACAATACATAACAATGGCTGCAGAGAGCACAGAGCACAGCAGTGTGAGGTCTGATTACACATCTCTCCAGGGACAATACATAACACTGGCTGCAGAGAGCACAGAGCACAGCAGTGTGAGGTCTGATTACACATCTCTCCAGGGACAATACATAACACTGGCTGCAGAGAGCACAGAGCACAGCAGTGTGAGGTCTGATTACACATCTCTCCAGGGACAATACATAACACTGGCTGCAGAGAGCACAGAACACAGCAGTGTGAGGTCTGATCACACATCTCTCCAGAGACAGTACATAACACTGGCTGCAGAGAGCACAGAGCACAGCAGTGTGAGGTATGATTACACATCTCTCCAGGGACAATACATAACACTGGCTGCAGAGAGCACAGAGCACAGCAGTGTGAGGTCTGATTACACATCTCTCCAGGGACAATACATAACACTGACTGCAGAGAGCACAGAGCACAGCAGTGTGAGGTCTGATTATACATCTCTCCAGGGACAATACATAACACTGGCTGCAGAGAGCACAGAGCACAGCAGTGTGAGGTCTGATTACACATCTCTCCAGGGACAATACATAACACTGGCTGCAGAGAGCGCAGAGCACAGCAGTGTGAGGTCTGATTACACATCTCTCCAGGGACAATACATAACACTGGCTGCAGAGAGCACAGAGCACAGCAGTGTGAGGACTGATTACACATCTCTCCAGGGACAATACATAACACTGACTGCAGAGAGCACAGCAGTGTGAGGACGCCCCCCCCCCCCCCCCCCAGTGCAATCCTGGAATATAAATTCATATTTCACAATCCGGCTGCATGTATAGAGGTTTGGGTTACCAACAAGGGGAGGCCTGGGGGACTCTGCAGGAAGAATTACAAATGAAACATTTCACATAAATAGTCAGAACATTAACCCTCTCAACCCAGGCACAGCATATGGAATATGTAATACCACTTTACAGCACTAGATGGTAGTATAGGATTTTTAACTAATAAAAAAGTGTGCTACAAAGTATCCACTCATGTGTACGGACACGATGGATGCACGAACAGCGTATGTTTGTTGTACGCCTGTGTCTTTTTTTAATTTTTAATTTTTCATGTCCTTACATGTATACAGCACAAGCACCAACCTCCTTACATGTATACAGCACAAGCACCAACCTCCTTACATGTATACAGCACAAGCACCAAGCTCCTTACATGTATACAGCACAAGCACCAACCTCCTTACATGTATACAGCACAAGCACCAAGATCCTTACATGTATACAGCACAAGCACCAAGCTCCTTACATGTATACAGCACAAGCACCAACCTCCTTACATGTATACAGCACAAGCACCAAGATCCTTACATGTATACAGCACAAGCACCAAGCTCCTTACATGTATACAGCACAAGCACCAACCTCCTTACATGTATACAGCACAAGCACCAAGATCCTTACATGTATACAGCACAAGCACCAACCTCCTTACATGTATACAGCACAAGCACCGAGCTCCTTACATGTATACAGCACAAGCACCAACCTCCTTACATGTATACAGCACAAGCATCAAGCTCCTTACATGCATACGGCACAAGCACCAGGCTCCTTACATGTATACAGCACAAGCACCAGGCTCCTTACATGTATACAGCACAAGCACCAAGCTCCTTACATGTATACAGCACAAGCACCGAGCTCCTTACATGTATACAGCACAAGCACCGAGCTCCTTACATGTATACAGCACAAGCACCGAGCTCCTTACATGTATACAGCACAAGCACCGAGCTCCTTACATGTATACAGCACAAGCACCAAGCTCCTTACATGTATACAGCACAAGCACCAAGCCCCGGAATCGTGTAACTGTTAGCTTGGACCAGGTACACAGGTCACTTCCACGCCTGTCAGGGGCCAGTAAAGGGTATGCAGTAAGAGAAGGAAGCCACAATGTAGTGGAGGGATCCCCCTGGGGACTCCGGGTGTGTGTGTAGTGTAGGATCCCGGGGCAGATGATGAATGGGAGGCCCATGATGTCAGCGGCATCATCATCATGCACTGGAGAAAAAAAACAGATGCCAATGTATGCACCAGATACGACATATACGTCAAAAAATGACCAAAAAATGCTTCAGTTTTTATAAATTTTTAGGCAAATACGTTGCAGCATATGTTTAACGGGTGCAAAAAAAAAAAAACAGATCTGAACCGAGCTTTACCAGAGATGTCCATACTCGACTAACTATCCAGGAAGCCAACTAGAACTGTTTGGTTCGTAACGGCCATCCTGCGGGCCATTACACAAGCTCCAAGCTCAGCACATGTAAATGGAACAAACACCAAACACATTGGGGCTCATTTACTTACCCGGTCCATTCGCGATCCCGCGGCGCATTGTCCGACGTTGATTCGGGTTCTGCCGGGAGTCACTAAGGTTGTGCGCCCGATATCCACTAGGTGTCGCCGCTGTGCTGAAGTCCGCCGGAGTTCACCTCCTATGTTTCTGTGTATGTGAGTGATATTCTTGCGACAACATTTTTTTTTACATTCCGTGGTTTTTCCGAATCTGTCAGGTTTTCCGCCGGCCACGCCCCCCCCCCCCCCGATTTCTGTCCCGTGAAAGCCGGGATGCGTCACAATCTGATCGCGTGCGCCAAAATCCTGGGGGCAATTCTGCGCAAATCGGAAATTATTCGGGAGACCCGACGAAAATTAGTGATTCAGACCCTTAGTAAATGAGCCCCAATATATTTATGTGGCACAAGCACCAATCTCAGCATATGTATATGGCACAAGCACCAAGCTCAATATATGTATGCGGCGCAAGCACCAAGCTCAGCACATGTATATGGCACAAGCACCAAGCTCAGCACATGTATATGGCACAAGCAACAAGCTCAGCACATGTGTATGGCACAAGCAAAAAGCTCAGCACATGTATATGGCACAAGCACCAAGCTCAGCACATGTATATGGCACAAGCAACAAGCTCAGCACATGTATATGGCATAAGCACCAATCTCAGCATATGTATATGGCACAAGCACCAAGCTCAATATATGTATGCGGCGCAAGCACCAAGCTCAGCACATGTATATGGCACAAGCAACAAGCTCAGCACATGTATATGGCACAAGCACCAAGCTCAGCACATGTATATGGCACAAGCAACAAGCTCAGCACATGTATATGGCACAAGCACCAAGCTCAGCACATGTATATGGCACAAGCACCAAGCTCAGCACATGTATATGGCACAAGCAACAAGCTCAGCACATGTATATGGCACAAGCACCAAGCTCAGCACATGTATATGGCACAAGCACCAAGCTCAGCACATGTATATGGCACAAGCAACAAGCTCAGCACATGTATATGGCACAAGCACCAAGCTCAGCACATGTATATGGCACAAGCAACAAGCTCAGCACATGTGTATGGCACAAGCAACAAGCTCAGAACATGTTGGGTCCTTATCCCACCTGTGTACAGGGACTAGAAGTCCTGGATGGGGAGCGGCGGAGGCTCCTCGCAGCCGCCACCTGTCACCTCAATAGTTAATGAAGTGTTTAGCTAATGACTGCGAGGAGGGGTCATTACTGTGCCGCTAAATGACAGGTTAAGGCATTTCTGAGCATCATTATGGTGGTAACAGGTAGGCGCGGATTAATCACGCTGAGGTTTTGTTGCAGTCTCTTCCCAGAAGACAATAACTCACCAGGCGGACGCTCGGCGGATTTCCTTTGCATATAATGGAGGTTAAATGGAAAATTCACGGATGTTGAGCGAGTATTGTCCGGGGCCCGGAGTGACAGCGTGGCCCCCAGACTCTCCGCACTGGAGACATTTATAGTAATTTGTGTTCAGAGATAAAGATGAGGCCCCGACGCTCCATGGACTGACGTGTGGATCGCAGTCCCAATGGCGTCCAGAGGACGGACTCGCATCATGTTTGGTTCTGTAGAACTTGGGCTCAGCTTCAGTCATCGGACAATAGAGACAATTACACATCGAGGTGCGACATTCTCTGCCTGACGTAACCGTCGCCTATAACCGTGCATATTATAATGATATAAAGGATTATAGGAAAATACATTAACCATACGACTACCCCTGGACCACCAGGGACTTCAGGTAGGGATCAGGGCCACAAGTGCCATACAACGAACGTCTCTAGACCAACAGGTTATTCAATACTGAAGGTTCAGACCACGACCTAAAACAGGGTTTAATGTACTATAGACACTTACCACGACCAGTAAGTGGCCAAGCCCAAGGGGTTAATAAGAATAAGACCCCTGTAACCAGGATAAATGGAGCTCCGGCGATGGAAAGGGACTTTGTCCCATCACATATAGCAGAGGTATCTTCCACTGTGGGGAGTACTGGTTAGGGACGCCCCAATCTCAGGGCCCTGAGTATGACCAGGAATCTACTGGAACAACTAATACCGGACCTTACATTTATATCGCGTCACACACTTGGTCATATTACTCCCAGGTGTGTATATATATTACTCCCAGGTGTGTATATATATTACTCCCAGGTGTGTATATATATTACTCCCAGGTGTGTATATATATTACTCCCAGGTGTGTATATATATTACTCCCAGGTGTGTATATATATTACTCCCAGGTGTGTATATATATTACTCCCAGGTGTGTATATATATTACTCCCAGGTGTGTATATATATTACTCCCAGGTGTGTATATATATTACTCCCAGGTGTGTATATATATTACTCCCAGGTGTGTATATATATTACTCCCAGGTGTGTATATATATTACTCCCAGGTGTGTATATATATTACTATCAGGTGTGTATATATACTACTCCCAGGTGTGTATATATATTACTCCCAGGTGTGTATATATATTACTCCCAGGTGTGTATATATATTACTCCCAGGTGTGTATATATATTACTCTCAGGTGTGTATATATATTACTCCCAGGTGTGTATATATATTACTCCCAGGTGTGTATATATATTACTCCCAGGTGTGTATATATATTACTCCCAGGTGTGTATATATATTACTCCCAGGTGTGTATATATATTACTCCCAGGTGTGTATATATATTACTCCCAGGTGTGTATATATATTACTCCCAGGTGTGTATATATATTACTCCCAGGTGTGTATATATATTACTCCCAGGTGTGTATATATATTACTCCCAGGTGTGTATATATATTACTCCCAGGTGTGTATATATATTACTCCCAGGTGTGTATATATATTACTCCCAGGTGTGTATATATATTACTCCCAGGTGTGTATATTATTTATAGGTATGTAAATGACTTCCTGGTGTATTTGTAAATCGCTACGGAATTTGATGGCCCTCTATAAACTAAGATTGTTATTATTATATATATTACTTCCAGGTGTGTATTTCCAATCTGGAATTAGGAAAGACAACACATTGGGGCACATTTACTTACCGTCCTGTCGCGATCCCACGGTGCGTTGTCCGACGAGGATTCGTGTTCTGCTGCGATTCACTAAGATCATGCGCCCAAGTTCCTGCATCCGTCACTTCCACGCTGAGGTCCGCCGGAGTTCACCTTCTTCTTCCTGGTGCATGTGAGTGCTTGATCTTGCGACACTTTTTGTTTTTTAAATTCCAGGGTTTTTCCGAATCAGTCGGGTTGTCCGATGGCCACGCCCCGGATTTCTGTCGCGTGCAAGCCGACGCCGATGCACCACAATCCGATCGCGTGCGCCAAAAACCCGGGGCAATTCGGCGCAAATTGGAAATATTTGGGAAACCTGACAATAGTGTGCCGTTCACACCCTTAGTAAATGTGCCCCTGTGATTGCTTTATTGCAGCGGCACGTCTGTCTTGTAGAGCTGAAGCTTTGTCACAGTGTTGGTTCTAGCCCTGGATGAAGATCTTAGGTGGATCTCACTGAGCTTCATTGTTGGATTTGATGAGCATTATCCCTGAACCACTGATTGCCCCAACCACGCGATACTGGATGGTAAATGTTCCATTGACCACCAGGTGATGGACACCATTTGGCCTCATGACCTTGCACTAGATATTTGGGGCACAGCACCCTCACATGGGGTCTCCTGATCCTACACTACCCCTAGAGATAAGCCTCACGTCTCCATCATTAGAGGCGGCAGAAGATGAGGAGGTTTATCTGTTCCTATAATCATCTCCCGGTCACATTATTAAAGTCGAAGTCTCACGTTAAAAGGAGAACGAGGAGAAACATCTGAAGTTTCCGGAGAATAAACCGCGAGGAGATGATTGTTCTATAAACGCTGGGATATCACAAAACGCCCTTAAAAGTCTCTTTGATGCAAAACTCTGCTGGATGCTCTTAGAAAGTCTTTAATTAGGACGAGAAATTAAGTTTTTTTATTATTATTAGTCCTTAAAACGGAGTCTTTCCGGCCCCTCAATTATATTCATCAGATGTTTCCATGAGATTCTGATACAAAGCACCAAACGAGAGAAATTACAATCCAAAAATAGGAACATTGTCTGGAGGAGAAACTTTGTATCGAGGTAACGGTTGGATTAGATGAGAATCCGGCTCCTCTTCTGGCTGTGGCAGGCTCCACCCAGTTGACTTTTTTTAGCCATGTGATTCATGGACTTTGGACTTCTGAAGATGCAAATGAAGATGGTGATGCAACATTGCTGCCAAGTTGTAACCAACTACAATCCTGATGTCCCCAAAAGTGTAGAGCCAAGGCTTGTGTGGGGGGATCTATGGTCAGTGCTGGGTCTAGCTGGGTGCTAGCTCTGGATTAAGCTTTTAGGTGGACATGGATCTCAATGACCTTCATCAGTTGTTTATATGAGACATGTTCTTTGAGTGTAACCGTATACTGAAAAATCTCTGGTATTATGTTACATTGTGAACTTTCCATGTCCTGATGCCATAGATGATCCTCTCATTTCCATGGATGGTCTCTCCATGGCCACATCCCATAGATGATCTTCTCATATCCATGGCTGGTCTTTCCATGGCCTCATCCCATAGATGATCCTCTCATTTCCATGGCTGGTCTTTCCATAGCCTCATCCCATAGATGATCCTCTCATTTCCATGGCTGGTCTTTCCAGGTCCTGATCCCATAGATGATCCTCTCATTTCCATGGCAGGTCTTTCCATGGCCTGATGCCATAGATGATCTTCTCATTTCCATGGCAGGTCTCTCCATGTCCTGATCCTATAGATGGTCCTCTCATTTCCATGGCTGGTCTTTCCTTGGCCTGATCCCATAGATGATCTTCTCATTTCCATGGCAGGTCTCTCCATGTCCTGATCCTATAGATGGTCCTCTCATTTCCATGGCTGGTCTTTCCTTGGCCTCATCCCATAGATGGTCCTCTCATTTCCATGGCTGGTCTCTCCATGTCCTGATCCCATAGATGATCTTCTCATTTCCATGGCTGGTCTTTCCATGGCCTCATCCCATAGATGATCTTCTCATTTCCATGGCTGGTCTTTTCATGGTCTCATCACATAGATGGTCCTCTCATTTCCATGGCTGGTCTTTCCATGGCCTGATCCCATAGATGATCCTCTCATTTCCATGGCTGTTTTTTTCATGGCCTCATCCCATAGATGATCCTCTCATTTCCATGGCTGGTCTTTCCATGGCCTGATCCCATAGATGATCCTCTCATTTCCATGGCTGGTCTCTCCATGTCCTGATCCCATAGATGATCCTCTCATTTCTATGGCTGGTCTCTCCATGGCCTCATCCCATAGATGATCCTCTCATTTCCATGGCTGGTCTCTCCATGGCCTCATCCCATAGATGATCCTCTCATTTCCATGGCTGGTCTTTCCATGGCCTGATCCCATAGATCAGTGATGGCAAACCTTTTAGATACCAAGTGCCCAAACTACAACCAAAACCCATGTATTTTTCGCAAAGTGCCAATGCGACAATTTAAGCAGCAACTTATTACTCCGTGCTGTGTCACAGGTTTGCATTGTGTAGGCATCTGATGACACCAATACAGAAGAAACAATGAGAATAAGTTTGGATTATCATTGTAGCTTCCTTCTAGGGTCCTGGGCTGCCTGGGACCGCAAGAGGCCTTGAGTCCTGTCTGGCGAACTCTGCCATTGGGTGATGGCAAGGGTGCCCATAGAGATGTCTCTGAGTGCCACCTCTGGCACCCGTGCCATAGGTTCGCCACCACTGCCATAGATGATCCTCTCATTTCCATGGCAGGTCTTTCCATGTCCTGATCCCATAGATGATCCTCTCATTTCCATGGCAGGTCTCTCCATGGCCTCATCCCATAGATGGTCCTCTCATTTCTATGGCTGGTCTCTCCATGGCCTCATCCCATAGACGATCCTCTCATTTCTATGGCTGGTCTTTCCATGGCCTCATCCCATAGATGGTCCTCTCATTTCCATGGCTGGTCTTTCCATGGCCTGATCCCATAGATGATCCTCTCATTTCCATGGCTGGTCTTTCCATGGCCTGATCCCATAGATGATCTTCTCATTTCCATGGCTGGTCCTTCCATAGCCTCATCCCATAGATGGTCCTCTCATTTCCATGGCTGGTCTCTCCATGTCCTGATCCCATAGATGATCCTCTCATTTCCATGGCTGGTTTTTTCATGGCCTCATCCCATAGATGATCTTCTCATTTCCATGGCTGGTCTTTCCAGGTCCTGATCCCATAGATGATCCTCTCATTTCCATGGATGGTCTCTCCATGTCCTGATCCCATAGACGATCCTCTCATTTCCATGGCTGGTCTCTCCATGGCCTCATCTCATAGATGATCCTCTCATTTCCATGGCTGCTCTTTCCATGGTCTGATCCCATAGATGGTCCTCTCATTTCCATGGCTGATCTTTCCATGGCCTCATCCCATAGATGGTCCTCTCATTTCCATGGCTGATCTTTCCATGGTCTGATCCCATAGATGGTCCTCTCATTTCCATGGCTGATCTTTCCATGGCCTCATCCCATAGATGGTCCTCTCATTTCCATGGCTGGTCTTTTCATGGTCTCATCCCATAGATGATCCTCTCATTTCCATGGCTGGTTTTTTCATGGCCTCATCCCATAGATGATCCTCTCATTTCCATGGCAGGTCTTTCCATGGCCTCATCCCATAGATGATCCTCTCATTTCCATGGCAGGTATTTCCATGGTCTGATCCCATAGATGATCCTCTCATTTCCATGGCTGGTCTTTCCATGGTCTCATCCCATAGATGATCCTCTCATTTCCATGGCTGGTTTTTTCATGGCCTCATCCCATAGATGATCCTCTCATTTCCATGGCTGGTATTTCCATGGTCTGATCCCATAGATGATCTTCTCATTTCCATGGCTGGTCTTTCCATGGCCTGATGCCATAGATGATCCTCTCATTTCCATGGCTGGTCTTTCCATGGCCTGATCCCATAGATGATCCTCTCATTTCCATGGCTGGTCTCTCCATGGCCTGATCCATAGATGGTCCTCTCATTTCCATGGCTGGTCTTTCCATGGCCTGATCCCATAGATGATCCTCTCATTTCCATGGCTAGTCCTTCCATAGCCTCATCCCATAGATGGTCCTCTCATTTCCATGGCTGGTCTCTCCATGTCCTGATCCCATAGATGGTCTTCTCATTTCCATGGCTGGTCTTTCCATGTCCTGATCCATAGATGATCTTCTCATTTCTATGGCTGGTCTCTCCATGGCCTCATCCCATAGATGGTCCTATCATTTCCATGGATGGTCTTTCCATGGCCTGATCCCATAGATGGTCTACTCATTTCCATGGCTGGTCTTTCCATGTCCTGATCCCATAGATGATCCTCTCATTTCCATGGCTGGTCTCTCCATGGCCTCATCCCATAGATGATCTTCTCATTTCCAGGGCTGGTCTTTCCATGTCCTGATGCCATAGATGATCCTCTCATTTCCATGGCTGGTCTTTCCATGTCCTGATGCCATAGATGATCCTCTCATTTCCATGGCAGGTCTCTCCATGGCCTGATCCCATAGATGGTCCTCTCATTTCCATGGCTGGTCTCTCCATGTCCTGATCCCATAGATGGTCTTCTCATTTCCATGGCTGGTCTTTCCATGTCCTGATCCCATAGATGATCTTCTCATTTCTATGGCTGGTCTCTCCATGGCCTCATCCCATAGATGATCCTCTCATTTCTATGGCTGGTCTCTCCATGGCCTCATCCCATAGATGGTCCTCTCATTTCTATGGCTGGTCTCTCCATGGCCTCATCCCATAGATGGTCCTCTCATTTCCATGGCTGGTCTCTCCATGGCCTCATCCCATAGATGATCCTCTCATTTCCATGGCTGGTCTTTCCATGGCCTCATCCCATAGATGATCCTCTCATTTCCATGGCTGGTCTCTCCATGGCCTCATCCCATAGATGATCCTCTCATTTCCATGGCTGGTCTTTCCATGTCCTGATCCCATAGATGATCTTCTCATTTCCAGGGCTGGTCTCTCCATGGCCTCATCCCATAGATGATCCTCTCATTTCCATGGCTGGTCTTTCCATGTCCTGATCCCATAGATGATCTTCTCATTTCCAGGGCTGGTCTCTCCATGGCCTCATCCCATAGATGATCCTGTCTGTGTCCTCACCTGCAATGATCCTAGCATAACGTTGATTCTCCCCCTCGCTCTTGACTAATGCATCCTCCTCGGTGTTCATATCCTGCCGAGGTCCTCACCGCAATGTGTTGCACATGAATATTTAACACATTGTTTTTACATTTGTTGGTTGAGAGGAATGAGAAGCTCTTATGCCATCCATACCCTAAATAATTCAGTGAGACAGAGCGTCGTCCCTGGTGCATTTCCTGGTGTTGGTGGAGCATTGGGAATGAGGATATAGTTGGTGGGGGATTAGTCTAGTGCTCCGAAACCAATATCATCTGGCCTGGTTGTGGAGCCCAATGCATGTTATGAAGGATCATCATGGACCTTATTGAATTATGGATGACCCAGGTCCAGGAGGTTCTGAGCACTGGCCAGTCCTCATGGTTTGTCCTTAACTGAACCTGGACTACAGGAAGGTTGATTCCTTCTCCTCCAGCCATCTCTTAATTAACCCATTAGGAGAGGCTAAAGCCCCAGAGATTATAGGGGTAATCTGAGCCATCAAGAGGTCATCAGAAGACCTTGAGAACTTTGGAGAAACTGGTGGTTGCCTTCATCGGAGTGATACTTGCAGCCATGTTGGCCAACCTTTGGCTTTCTCATAGGTGTCAGTTGTCCACATGGGTGTTGGGCAAAGGTTGGAGAACCTTCATCATGAATTGGGAGTCACATGTGAATGGGTGGGGAAGGGTTAATATGCTTGAAGGACCGGAGGCTTCGTGAGAAATGATCTTCCTCTGTGCATTTCTGCTTAAATGAATGAATATTAAAGAGGTGAATTACATAAGAATCAAATCTGTAGGGAAGAAGATGCCAAGAAATCCGCTCCCGCTCCCCCGTCCCGTTAGACGTTTCACGCTCTCTCGCTTTTGCCCGATCAGCAGTTCGGATACTTGAACATTTGGACACGGCATGGAGACTGAGCTGGAGCTTAAGACTCCTGGAAGAACCAGAATTAAAGGGATAAAGTGATTTCACGGTCAAATCTGTATAAATGGTCTGTTTTATTACCTTCTCGCCTTATATGGAGCAGAGGGACCTTTTTGGCCCCCCCCAGGACCCCTGCTCTCTCATAGGCAAGGTGAACCATATATTGGTTAACGTTTTGGCCATGGGACCTTCATCAGATGTTCAAGTTATCCCATTGAGTCCTGTGTAGTGTAAATCATGACTCTGGGATCCTGACTCTTGTATAATGGGATGTCCCTAGAGCTGCCTTCCCCCTGGGGGAATGAGTTACACCATACAGGACCACATAGGATGACCTGAGGGTCTGATGAAGGTCCCGTGGCCAAAACATTAACAGATTTTGTACAGATTTTCCTATTCCTTGAATCTAAATGTTCTACTAGGATCTGACTGTAAAGTGTTTGTTCAGATCATGTGACCAGGAACAATACGCATATTATTCTACAAAATTAAAGGTAAATTCACATGGTCCAGATTTACTGCAGAAATGTATAAATCTGAATATGGTTGCATTGCAGCACATGGATTTCTGTAAAACGCACATAAGGAAGGTCTGCAACAAATCATCTGGGTGCCAATATATCCTTAAAGGGGATGCAATAAAATCACCCATTCATGGGACAGTCAAGGGTCTCATGTATGGGACCGCTCTGATACAAGACTATGAGACTGGTGGGGGTATGACGCTAGCAGTGCACTGTGCTCAGCAATGGCAGCTCTAATCTGATGGGGGGCATGGGACCCCCCTTATCATGATCATTGGGACCTGAGCAATCAGAGACAGGTGATAAGATACGAGGATTTATTGTAAGTAAACAGCTGTCACCCAACTTTCCTCGGTTCCTGAGCACCAGATGTGCCTCTTCAGGCCATGCACCATTAGGGGGGATGTGAGACTATACACATAGGCAGATTTGTCATTCCAAGCCTGGGAAAGCTGGGTGAGCGGTAAATGAGGGCGGCATTAGATGCCATTTATCAGTGAGATGGGATTTTTCTCCTTTAGGCCAGAAATGTTCTTTCTGAATATAAATTGAGATGCAGGAGTCTATCTGCGGGAATCTCTTCCCAGAATCCTGTGCATTTACCTGTAGCACGATGATGAACCATCCATAATGGCCGTGTCTAATATCGGGCAATTTCATAGAAAATATGCGCCGTCGCGTGATTAATAACGGGCCGGGTCCAATATTTTAATAATCCAATTATGAGGCTGAACGCCAGTAATTCATGGTGTGACAGTCCCTAAAACACCATCAAGTAAAACAAATGTTGCTCTTAACAGACCATTAACATTTTATGCAACTCGCTGCGAAACAAAGTAACAGACCAATTATTTATCTGAAATGAATCCTCGAAAAATGATTCATCACTTCGCTGCTTCACTGTGACGGATGGAAGGGACTTTCTGCCTCCCCACCGAACCCTATGGGGGGGAGGGGATGGTTATTAATAACAGGCAGACACCCCCCGGGCACTCCATATAAGGGACAAGTTTGGCTATCCCTGGAATGGGCATCAGTGCAGGGGGTCCGTCTAGAGGGCACAGAGCTGCTTGAGGGGACCCCCAAATGACTAACGGAGTCCAGAGAGAAGTTACATTGGGCGAGATGTATCTGTGCAGTTTCGTGCAGAGTGCGGCAGATTATTGGCGCACAGTCCTGTGCCAATCGTGCTTACACTGAGTGCACTTAGGTTACTGTTCAGTCACTGTAATAAATGTGGCATACAGTCCAAATCGGCAACAGAACGCCCCTTTGTGTGCTGAATTTTGGGGCGATGTGGACATGTGCCCGCAGTTTGCACGTTCTTTTCAGTGAAAAGTCTAGAAAACTGGTGCAGCCAGAATAATAGATCCGGACCAATGTGTCCCATCTCCATCCTGGAGAGACTTGCCTAAAGGGCTCTTATAGGACACACCATGGTTTGGCTTTTATCGTAAGGCATTTTATAAGGGTCGGGCGTTGACTACGAGAGCTGTATGGATAAAGGTGCTTCATACATTGGGGCACATTTACTTACCCGGTCCCGTCGCGATCCCGTTGTGCGTTGTCCGACGAGGATTCGGGTCTGGTCGTGCGTCCAATTTCCTGCAGGTGTCGCTGCTGCGCCGAGGTCCGCCGGAGTTCACCTGCTTCTTCCTGGTGCATGTGAGTGCTTGATCTTGCGACACTTTTTGTTTTTTAAATACCGTTGTTTTTCCGAATCCGTCGGGTATTCCGACGGCCACGCCCACGATTTCCGTCGCATTCAGGAGAGAGAAGTGACCTGTCATCTCCATCCTGCAGACGTAGCTTGTGATTTGTCATGTAAGAAGGGTCGGCCATTGACTTTTAGGAGAAATACCTCTAATAAATGGCACTAAAGAGGCCGATTCCTCCCTAAGAGCTCATTTGCATAATTCTGGTGATGGATAGGGGTCACCTCAGCCCCTGCACTTGCAGTGAGAGGAGATGTATGTCCCTGGGGGGAGGTTACATTGTGTCTCATCCTTCCTAGAAGGACATGAGGCTCCGGGAGTCTTATAGGACGGACTGTGATTTGGCTGACATCCAAGCCGTACTGCGAGGGTCGGCCATGGACTTATAGGATAGTTATCTCTAATAGATGGCACCAAAGAGACACTTTTCTTATTGGGAGCTAATTTGCATATTCATGGTCATGTGTAGGGGTGACCTCAGTCCCAGCATGCTCAGCGGGATGGATTCTTATGTCTCATCTTCTATAGGCAGAGGTGAAACCCCCAGACCCTTATCTGCAGCTGGGACTTGGCCAATGGTGTCCATCATCACATGACAATGGGGCAGATTTACTTACCCGGTCCATTCGCGATCCAGCGGCGCGTTCTCTGCGCTGGATTCGGGTCGGGCCGGGATTTATTAAGGCAGTTCCTCCGAAGTCCACCAGGTGGTGCTGCTGCGCTGAAGTTCCCCGGAACTCACTGGAATACACCGGGCCGGGCTGAGTGAAGGTAAGTGCAAGCTCCGCGACAGATTTTTTTTTTTTTAAATGCGGCGGTATTTCCGAATCCGCCGGGTTTTCGTTCGGCCACGCCCCCCGATTTCCGTTGCATGCATGCCAGCGCCGATGCGCCACAATCCGATCGCGTGCGCCAAAATCCCGGGGCAATTAGGGGGAAATCTGCGCAAAACGGAAATATTCGGGTAACTCGTCGGGAAAACGCGAATCGAGCCCTTAGTAAATGACCCCCATTGGCCGGTAATTTGGGTATTTTGCCCCAGAAGAAGTAATAAAAAATTTTTATTTTTAATTTTCAAACGCTTTATAAAAAATGTTGTGGGGTGTCAGCAGCTCTTGAGGCATTGGTAGCTCGTAAGGTGTCGGCAGCTATTGGGGTGTCAGCAAATCTGAGGTTGTCAATCGCTTTAGGGGTGTCAGCAGCTCTTGGAGCATATTCAGCTTTTGGAGTGTCAGCGAGTTTCTCAGAAGATTCAGGGGTGTCATCAGCTTTTAGGGCATCAGCAGCTTTTGGGGTGTCGGGAGCTCTTGGAGCATATTCAGCTTTTGGAGTGTCAGCAGGTTTCTCAGAAGATTCAGGGGTATCAGCAGCTCTTGAGAGGTCGTCAGCTTTTAGGGCATCAGCAGCTTTTGGGGTGTCGGGAGCTCTTGGAGTGACAGCAGGTTCAGGGGTGCCCATACGTCTTGGGGTGATTGTCAGCAGTGAGTTCTACTCTGTGCTTAACGCTCCACAGTGATCTATATCTATGTAAATCCTTTGTGTTGTCAATGTCAGGATGATAAAGTCATTAACTGGGAAGTTTTAACATAAAGAGAAATAATGAAAGGATCTCGTTACATAATCCGAAAATCATTGACCTTGTGCTGATAATTAGAGTAACAATAATACAACTGCAATCAGAAAGCTACGAAATGAATGGAAGCAATTGTCTCCCTCAATCTGTTACACCACAACTATTAGACACACCTGATCATCTGTATGTAGTGATCTCCCCCTAGTGGTGGTGTATAATCTGTATGTAGTGATCTCCTCCTAGTGGTGGTGTATAATGTGTATGTAGTGAGCTCCCCCTAGTGGTGGTGTATAATGTGTATGTAGTGATCTCCCCCTAGTGGTGGTGTATAATGTGTATGTAGTGATCTCCCCCTAGTGGTGGTGTATAATGTGTATGTAGTGATCTCCCCCTAGTGGTGGTGTATAATGTGTATGTAGTGATCTCCCCCTAGTGGTGGTGTATAATCTGTATGTAGTGATCTCCCCCTAGTGGTGGTGTATAATGTGTATGTAGTGATCTCCTCCTAGTGGTGGTGTATAATGTGTATGTAGTGATCTCCCCCTAGTGGTGGTGTATAATGTGTATGTAGTGATCTCCTCCTAGTGGTGGTGTATAATGTGTATGTAGTGATCTCCTCCTAGTGGTGGTGTATAATGTGTATGTAGTGATCTCCCCCTAGTGGTGGTGTATAATCTGTATGTAGTGATCTCCCCCTAGTGGTGGTGTATAATCTGTATGTAGTGATCTCCCCCTAGTGGTGGTGTATAATGTGTATGTAGTGATCTCCTCCTAGTGGTGGTGTATAATGTGTATGTAGTGATCTCCCCCTAGTGGTGGTGTATAATCTGTATGTAGTGATCTCCTCCTAGTGGTGGTGTATAATCTGTATGTAGTGATCTCCCCCTAGTGGTGGTGTATAATCTGTATATAGTGATCTCCCCCTAGTGGTGGTGTATAATGTGTATGTAGTGATCTCCTCCTAGTGGTGGTGTATAATGTGTATGTAGTGATCTCCTCCTAGTGGTGGTGTATAATGTGTATGTAGTGATCTCCTCCTAGTGGTGGTGTATAATGTGTATGTAGTGATCTCCCCCTAGTGGTGGTGTATAATGTGTATGTAGTGATCTCCCCCTAGTGGTGGTGTATAATGTGTATGTAGTGATCTCCCCCTAGTGGTGGTGTATAATCTGTATGTAGTGATCTCCCCCTAGTGGTGGTGTATAATCTGTATGTAGTGATCTCCCCCTAGTGGTGGTGTATAATGTGTATGTAGTGATCTCCCCCTAGTGGTGGTGTATAATGTGTATGTAGTGATCTCCTCCTAGTGGTGGTGTATAATGTGTATGTAGTGATCTCCTCCTAGTGGTGGTGTATAATGTGTATGTAGTGATCTCCTCCTAGTGGTGGTGTATAATGTGTATGTAGTGATCTCCCCCTAGTGGTGGTGTATAATGTGTATGTAGTGATCTCCCCCTAGTGGTGGTGTATAATGTGTATGTAGTGATCTCCTCCTAGTGGTGGTGTATAATGTGTATGTAGTGATCTCCCCCTAGTGGTGGTGTATAATGTGTATGTAGTGATCTCCTCCTAGTGGTGGTGTATAATCTGTATGTAGTGATCTCCCCCTAGTGGTGGTGTATAATGTGTATGTAGTGATCTCCCCCTAGTGGTGGTGTATAATCTGTATGTAGTGATCTCCCCCTAGTGGTGGTGTATAATCTGTATGTAGTGATCTCCCCCTAGTGGTGGTGTATAATGTGTATGTAGTGATCTCCCCCTAGTGGTGGTGTATAATGTGTATGTAGTGATCTCCTCCTAGTGGTGGTGTATAATGTGTATGTAGTGATCTCCCCCTAGTGGTGGTGTATAATGTGTATGTAGTGATCTCCCCCTAGTGGTGGTGTATAATGTGTATGTAGTGATCTCCTCCTAGTGGTGGTGTATAATGTGTATGTAGTGATCTCCTCCTAGTGGTGGTGTATAATCTGTATGTAGTGATCTCCCCCTAGTGGTGGTGTATAATGTGTATGTAGTGATCTCCCCCTAGTGGTGGTGTATAATGTGTATGTAGTGATCTCCTCCTAGTGGTGGTGTATAATCTGTATGTAGTGATCTCCCCCTAGTGGTGGTGTATAATGTGTATGTAGTGATCTCCCCCTAGTGGTGGTGTATAATCTGTATGTAGTGATCTCCCCCTAGTGGTGGTGTATAATCTGTATGTAGTGATCTCCCCCTAGTGGTGGTGTATAATGTGTATGTAGTGATCTCCCCCTAGTGGTGGTGTATAATGTGTATGTGGTGATCTCCTCCTAGTGGTGGTGTATAATGTGTATGTAGTGATCTCCTCCTAGTGGTGGTGTATAATGTGTATGTAGTGATCTCCCCCTAGTGGTGGTGTATAATGTGTATGTAGTGATCTCCTCCTAGTGGTGGTGTATAATGTGTATGTAGTGATCTCCTCCTAGTGGTGGTGTATAATGTGTATGTAGTGATCTCCCCCTAGTGGTGGTGTATAATGTGTATGTAGTGATCTCCCCCTAGTGGTGGTGTATAATGTGTATGTAGTGATCTCCCCCTAGTGGTGGTGTATAATGTGTATGTAGTGATCTCCTCCTAGTGGTGGTGTATAATGTGTATGTAGTGATCTCCTCCTAGTGGTGGTGTATAATCTGTATGTAGTGATCTCCCCCTAGTGGTGGTGTATAATGTGTATGTAGTGATCTCCCCCTAGTGGTGGTGTATAATGTGTATGTAGTGATCTCCTCCTAGTGGTGGTGTATAATCTGTATGTAGTGATCTCCCCCTAGTGGTGGTGTATAATGTGTATGTAGTGATCTCCTCCTAGTGGTGGTGTATAATCTGTATGTAGTGATCTCCCCCTAGTGGTGGTGTATAATGTGTATGTAGTGATCTCCCCCTAGTGGTGGTGTATAATGTGTATGTAGTGATCTCCCCCTAGTGGTGGTGTATAATGTGTATGTAGTGATCTCCTCCTAGTGGTGGTGTATAATCTGTATGTAGTGATCTCCCCCTAGTGGTGGTGTATAATGTGTATGTAGTGATCTCCCCCTAGTGGTGGTGTATAATGTGTATGTAGTGATCTCCTCCTAGTGGTGGTGTATAATGTGTATGTAGTGATCTCCTCCTAGTGGTGGTGTATAATGTGTATGTAGTGATCTCCCCCTAGTGGTGGTGTATAATGTGTATGTAGTGATCTCCCCCTAGTGGTGGTGTATAATGTGTATGTAGTGATCTCCCCCTAGTGGTGGTGTATAATGTGTATGTAGTGATCTCCTCCTAGTGGTGGTGTATAATCTGTATGTAGTGATCTCCCCCTAGTGGTGGTGTATAATGTGTATGTAGTGATCTCCCCCTAGTGGTGGTGTATAATGTGTATGTAGTGATCTCCCCCTAGTGGTGGTGTATAATGTGTATGTAGTGATCTCCTCCTAGTGGGGGTGTATAATGTGTATGTAGTGATCTCCCCCTAGTGGTGGTGTATAATGTGTATGTAGTGATCTCCTCCTAGTGGTGGTGTATAATCTGTATGTAGTGATCTCCCCCTAGTGGTGGTGTATAATGTGTATGTAGTGATCTCCCCCTAGTGGTGGTGTATAATGTGTATGTAGTGATCTCCCCCTAGTGGTGCTGTATAATCTGTATGTAGTGAGCTCCCCCTAGTGATGGTGTATAATGTGTATGTAGTGAGCTCCCCCTAGTGGTGGTGTATAATGTGATTGTAGTGATCTCCCCCTAGTGGTGGTGTATAATGTGTATGTAGTGATCTCCCCCTAGTGGTGGTGTATAATCTGTATGTAGTGATCTCCTCCTAGTGGTGGTGTATAATCTGTATGTAGTGATCTCCCCCTAGTGGTGGTGTATAATGTGTATGTAGTGATCTCCCCCTAGTGGTGGTGTATAATCTGTATGTAGTGAGCTCCCCCTAGTGGTGGTGTATAATCTGTATGTAGTGATCTCCTCCTAGTGGTGGTGTATAATCTGTATGTAGTGATCTCCCCCTAGTGGTGGTGTATAATCTGTATGTAGTGAGCTCCCCCTGGTGGTGGTGTATAATCTGTATGTAGTGATCTCCTACTAGTGGTGGTGTATAATGTGTATGTAGTGAGCTCCCCCTAGTGGTGGTGTATAATGTGTATGTAGTGATCTCCCCCTAGTGGTGGTGTATAATGTGTATGTAGTGATCTCCCCCTAGTGGTGGTGTATAATGTGTATGTAGTGATCTCCCCCTAGTGGTGGTGTATAATCTGTATGTAGTGATCTCCTCCTAGTGGTGGTGTATAATCTGTATGTAGTGATCTCCCCCTAGTGGTGGTGTATAATCTGTATGTAGTGATCTCCCCCTAGTGGTGATGTATAATCTGTATGTAGTGATCTCCCCCTAGTGGTGGTGTATAATCTGTATGTAGTGATCTCCCCCTAGTGTTGGTGTATAATCTGTATGTAGTGATCTCCCCCTGGTGGTGTATAATCTGTATGTAGTGATCTCCCCCTAGTGGTGGTGTATAATCTGTATGTAGTGATCTCCCCCTAGTGGTGGTGTATAATCTGTATGTAGTGATCTCCCCCTAGTGGTGGTGTATAATCTGTATGTAGTGATCTCCCCCTAGTGGTGGTGTATAATGTGTATGTAGTGATCTCCCCCTAGTGGTGGTGTATAATCTGTATGTAGTGATCTCCCCCTAGTGGTGGTGTATAATGTGTATGTAGTGATCTCCCCCTAGTGGTGGTGTATAATGTGTATGTAGTGATCTCCCCCTAGTGGTGGTGTATAATGTGTATGTAGTGATCTCCCCCTAGTGGTGGTGTATAATGTGTATGTAGTGATCTCCTCCTAGTGGTGGTGTATAATGTGTATGTAGTGATCTCCTCCTAGTGGTGGTGTATAATCTGTATGTAGTGAGCTCCCCCTAGTGGTGGTGTATAATCTGTATGTAGTAATCTCCTCCTATTGGTGGTGTATAATCTGTATGTAGTGAGCTCCTCCTAGTGGTGGTGTATAATCTGTATGTAGTGATCTCCCCCTAGTGGTGGTGTATAATGTGTATGTAGTGATCTCCCCCTAGTGGTGGTGTATAATCTGTATGTAGTGATCTCCCCCTAGTGGTGGTGTATAATGTGTATGTAGTGATCTCCTCCTAGTGGTGGTGTATAATCTGTATGTAGTGATCTCCTCCTAGTGGTGGTGTATAATCTGTATGTAGTGATCTCCCCCTAGTGGTGGTGTATAATCTGTATGTAGTGATCTCCCCCTAGTGGTGGTGTATAATCTGTATGTAGTGATCTCCCCCTAGTGGTGGTGTATAATGTGTATGTAGTGATCTCCCCCTAGTGGTGGTGTATAATCTGTATGTAGTGATCTCCTCCTAGTGGTGGTGTATAATCTGTATGTAGTGATCTCCCCCTAGTGGTGGTGTATAATCTGTATGTAGTGATCTCCCCCTAGTGGTGGTGTATAATCTGTATGTAGTGATCTCCCCCTAGTGGTGGTGTATAATGTGTATGTAGTGATCTCCCCCTAGTGGTGGTGTATAATCTGTATGTAGTGATCTCCCCCTAGTGGTGGTGTATAATCTGTATGTAGTGATCTCCCCCTAGTGGTGGTGTATAATGTGTATGTAGTGATCTCCCCCTAGTGGTGGTGTATAATCTGTATGTAGTGATCTCCCCCTAGTGGTGGTGTATAATGTGTATGTAGTGATCTCCCCCTAGTGGTGGTGTATAATCTGTATGTAGTGATCTCCCCCTAGTGGTGGTGTATAATGTGTATGTAGTGATCTCCTCCTAGTGGTGGTGTATAATCTGTATGTAGTGATCTCCCCCTAGTGGTGCTGTATAATCTGTATGTAGTGAGCTCCCCCTAGTGGTGGTGTATAATGTGTATGTAGTGAGCTCCCCCTAGTGGTGGTGTATAATGTGATTGTAGTGATCTCCCCCTAGTGGTGGTGTATAATGTGTATGTAGTGATCTCCCCCTAGTGGTGGTGTATAATCTGTATGTAGTGATCTCCTCCTAGTGGTGGTGTATAATCTGTATGTAGTGATCTCCCCCTAGTGGTGGTGTATAATCTGTATGTAGTGAGCTCCCCCTAGTGGTGGTGTATAATCTGTATGTAGTGATCTCCTCCTAGTGGTGGTGTATAATCTGTATGTAGTGATCTCCCCCTAGTGGTGGTGTATAATCTGTATGTAGTGATCTCCCCCTAGTGGTGATGTATAATGTGTGTGTAGTGATCTCCCCCTAGTGGTGGTGTATAATCTGTATGTAGTGATCTCCTCCTAGTGGTGGTGTATAATCTGTATGTAGTGATTCCCCCCTAGTGGTGGTGTATAATCTGTATGTAGTGATCTCCCCCTAGTGGTGATGTATAATCTGTATGTAGTGATCTCCCCCTAGTGGTGGTGTATAATCTGTATGTAGTGATCTCCCCCTAGTGGTGGTGTATAATCTGTATGTAGTGATCTCCCCCTGGTGGTGTATAATCTGTATGTAGTGATCTCCCCCTAGTGGTGGTGTATAATCTGTATGTAGTGATCTCCCCCTAGTGGTGGTGTATAATCTGTATGTAGTGATCTCCCCCTAGTGGTGGTGTATAATCTGTATGTAGTGATCTCCCCCTAGTGGTGGTGTATAATGTGTATGTAGTGATCTCCCCCTAGTGGTGGTGTATAATCTGTATGTAGTGATCTCCCCCTAGTGGTGGTGTATAATGTGTATGTAGCGATCTCCCCCTAGTGGTGGTGTATAATCTGTATGTAGCGAGCTCCCCCTAGTGGTGGTGTATAATCTGTATGTAGCGATCTCCTCCTAGTGGTGGTGTATAATCTGTATGTAGTGATCTCCTCCTAGTGGTGGTTTATAATCTGTATGTAGTGATCTCCCCCTAGTGGTGGTGTATAATCTGTATGTAGTGATCTCCCCCTAGTGGTGGTGTATAATGTGTATGTAGTGATCTCCCCCTAGTGGTGGTGTATAATGTGTATGTAGTGATCTCCTCCTAGTGGTGGTGTATAATCTGTATGTAGTGATCTCCTCCTAGTGGTGGTGTATAATCTGTATGTAGTGAGCTCCCCCTAGTGGTGATGTATAATGTGTATGTAGTGAGCTCCTCCTAGTGGTGGTGTATAATCTGTATGTAGTGATCTCCCCCTAGTGGTGGTGTATAATGTGTATGTAGTGATCTCCCCCTAGTGGTGGTGTATAATGTGTATGTAGTGATCTCCCCCTAGTGGTGGTGTATAATGTGTATGTAGTGATCTCCTCCTAGTGGTGGTGTATAATCTGTATGTAGTGATCTCCTCCTAGTGGTGGTGTATAATCTGTATGTAGTGATCTCCCCCTAGTGGTGGTGTATAATCTGTATGTAGTGATCTCCTCCTAGTGGTGGTGTATAATCTGATTGTAGTGATCTCCCCCTAGTGGTGGTGTATAATGTGTATGTAGTGATCTCCCCCTAGTGGTGGTGTATAATCTGTATGTAGTGATCTCCCCCTAGTGGTGGTGTATAATCTGTATGTAGTGATCTCCCCCTAGTGGTGGTGTATAATGTGTATGTAGTGATCTCCTCCTAGTGGTGGTGTATAATGTGTATGTAGTGATCTCCCCCTAGTGGTAGTGTATAATCTGTATGTAGTGATCTCCCCCTAGTGGTGGTGTATAATGTGTATGTAGTGATCTCCCCCTAGTGGTGGTGTATAATCTGTATGTAGTGATCTCCCCCTAGTGGTGGTGTATAATGTGTATGTAGTGATCTCCCCCTAGTGGTGGTGTATAATCTGTTTGTAGTGAGCTCCCCCTAGTGGTGGTGTATAATGTGTATGTAGTGATCTCCCCCTAGTGGTGGTGTATAATGTGTATGTAGTGATCTCCCCCTAGTGGTGGTGTATAATCTGTATGTAGTGATCTCCCCCTAGTGGTGGTGTATAATCTGTATGTAGTGATCTCCTCCTAGTGGTGGTGTATAATGTGTATGTAGTGATCTCCCCCTAGTGGTGGTGTATAATCTGTATGTAGTGATCTCCTCCTAGTGGTGGTGTATAATGTGTATGTAGTGATCTCCCCCTAGTGGTGGTGTGTAATGTGTATGTAGTGATCTCCTCCTAGTGGTGGTGTATAATGTGTATGTAGTGATCTCCCCCGAGTGGTGGTGTATAATGTGTATGTAGTGATCTCCCCCTAGTGGTGGTGTATAATCTGTATGTAGTGAGCTCCCCCTAGTGGTGGTGTATAATGTGTATGTAGTGATCTCCTCCTAGTGGTGGTGTATAATGTGTATGTAGTGATCTCCCCCTAGTGGTGGTGTATAATGTGTATGTAGTGATCTCCCCCTAGTGGTGGTGTATAATGTGTATGTAGTGATCTCCCCCTAGTGGTGGTGTATAATCTGTATGTAGTGATCTCCCCCTAGTGGTGGTGTATAATGTGTATGTAGTGATCTCCTCCTAGTGGTGGTGTATTTATGTGTATGTAGTGATCTCCCCCTAGTGGTGGTGTATAATGTGTATGTAGTGATCTCCTCCTAGTGGTTGTGTATAATCTGTATGTAGTGATCTCCCCCTAGTGGTGGTGTATAATGTGTATGTAGTGATCTCCTCCTAGTGGTGGTGTATAATGTGTATGTAGTGATCTCCCCCTAGTGGTGGTGTATAATGTGTATGTAGTGATCTCCCCCTAGTGGTGGTGTATAATGTGTATGTAGTGATCTCCCTCTAGTGGTGGTGTATAATGTGTATGTAGTGATCTCCCCCTAGTGGTGGTGTATAATGTGTATGTAGTGATCTCCTCCTAGTGGTGGTGTATAATGTGTATGTAGTGATCTCCCCCTAGTGGTGGTGTATAATGTGTATGTAGTGATCTCCCCCTAGTGGTGGTGTATAATCTGTATGTAGTGAGCTCCCCCTAGTGGGGGTGTATAATGTGTATGTAGTGATCTCCCCCTAGTGGTGGTGTATAATCTGTATGTAGTGATCTCCCCCTAGTGGTGGTGTATAATCTGTATGTAGTGATCTCCTCCTAGTGGTGGTGTATAATCTGTATGTAGTGATCTCCCCCTAGTGGTGGTGTATAATGTGTATGTAGTGATCTCCCCCTAGTGGTGGTGTATAATGTGTATATAGTGATCTCCCCCTAGTGGTGGTAATCTGTATGTAGTGATCTCCTCCTAGTGGTGGTGTATAATCTGTATGTAGTGATCTCCCCCTAGTGGTGGTGTATAATGTGTATGTAGTGATCTCCCCCTAGTGGTGGTGTATAATGTGTATATAGTGATCTCCCCCTAGTGGTGGTGTATAATCTGTATGTAGTGATCTCCTCCTAGTGGTGGTGTATAATGTGTATGTAGTAATCTCCTCCTAGTGGTGGTGTATAATTTGTATGTAGTGATCTCCCCCTAGTGGTGGTGTATAATGTGTATGTAGTGATCTCCTCCTAGTGGTGGTGTATAATGTGTATGTAGTGATCTCCCCCTAGTGGTGGTGTATAATGTGTATGTAGTGATCTCCTCCTAGTGGTGATGTATAATGTGTATGTAGTGATCTCCCCCTAGTGGTGGTGTATAATCTGTATGTAGTGATCTCCCCCTAGTGGTGGTGTATAATGTGTATGTAGTGATCTCCTCCTAGTGGTGGTGTATAATGTGTATGTAGTGATCTCCTCCTAGTGGTGGTGTATAATGTGTATGTAGTGATCTCCTCCTAGTGGTGGTGTATAATGTGTATGTAGTGATCTCCCCCTAGTGGTGGTGTATAATGTGTATGTAGTGATCTCCCCCTAGTGGTGGTGTATAATGTGTATGTAGTGATCTCCCCCTAGTGGTGATGTATAATCTGTATGTAGTGATCTCCCCCTAGTGGTGGTGTATAATGTGTATGTAGTGATCTCCCCCTAGTGGTGGTGTATAATCTGTATGTAGTGATCTCCCCCTAGTGGTGGTGTATAATCTGTATGTAGTGATCTCCCCCTAGTGGTGGTGTATAATGTGTATGTAGTGATCTCCTCCTAGTGGTGGTGTATAATGTGTATGTAGTGAGCTCCTCCTAGTGGTGGTGTATAATATGTATGTAGTGATCTCCTCCTAGTGGTGGTGTATAATGTGTATGTAGTGATCTCCTCCTAGTGGTGGTGTATAATGTGTATGTAGTGATCTCCCCCTAGTGGTGGTGTATAATGTGTATGTAGTGATCTCCCCCTAGTGGTGGTGTATAATGTGTATGTAGTGATCTCCCCCTAGTGGTGGTGTATAATGTGTATGTAGTGATCTCCCCCTAGTGGTGGTGTATAATGTGTATGTAGTGATCTCCTCCTAGTGGTGGTGTATAATCTGTATGTAGTGATCTCCCCCTAGTGGTGGTGTATAATGTGTATGTAGTGATCTCCCCCTAGTGGTGGTGTATAATGTGTATGTAGTGAGCTCCCCCTAGTGGTGGTGTATAATGTGTATGTAGTGAGCTCCCCCTAGTGGTGGTGTATAATGTGTATGTAGTGATCTCCCCCTAGTGATGGTGTATAATGTGTATGTAGTGATCTCCCCCTAGTGGTGGTGTATAATGTGTATGTAGTGATCTCCCCCTAGTGGTGGTGTATAATGTGTATGTAGTGATCTCCCCCTAGTGGTGGTGTATAATGTGTATGTAGTGATCTCCTCCTAGTGGTGGTGTATAATCTGTATGTAGTGATCTCCCCCTAGTGGTGGTGTATAATGTGTATGTAGTGATCTCCCCCTAGTGGTGGTGTATAATGTGTATGTAGTGATCTCCTCCTAGTGGTGGTGTATAATGTGTATGTAGTGATCTCCCCCTAGTGGTGGTGTATAATGTGTATGTAGTGATCTCC